>NW_017305397.1:1167811-1192327 GCF_001594115.1 Trachymyrmex septentrionalis | reverse complement strand
GAGAGAGAGAGAGAGAGAGAGAGAGAGAGAGAGAGAGAGAGAGGGCGGCGAAAGGGGGACGAACGAGACGAGGGGGTCAGGTGGGGTGTCTGCGCGCCCTCTCGTCCTCCTCTCGCTCTCCGTGGTGGCACAGGGGGACGAGAAAGGGGTGCGAGAGGGCAGAGGAATCAGCTGAAGCGTTACAACGGGCCCACTCGCTGCATACACGCGGCGGGTATACCGGGTGCTCGTTAAAAGAAGATTCATTTTGACAAAAATTACGTTTGTCTAACCCCCTACTTTATTTTTTAATCTAAGCTGTGACAGAAAGTATTTGAGATTTTTATACTGGTTTTTTTCAATTAAGATAAAATGGAAGGAGTCTAGAATCTCGTGAATATTTATTACGACTCTCAAATTGTACGACAGTGACTAAATTCTCTTCGTAATACAGCCAAAGCTGATTTACCGAAGAGAAGTAACTTAAAGGATACACGAAGAATTATTGCTATCTCCGGTTGAAACGGCGCAGGCATGGCACGGCACTGCGAGTTCTCGATACAGAAAGGATGGAGTTGCTGATGATTAGAGCGAGTAATTCAATCTTCTAAAGTAAGATCGTAGCGATTCAAAATTTCTTGGAAATATAAATAAAAAGAGGAAGAGGGAGGGAAGAAGGGAGGGAAGGAAAGAGGGAAGGAGAAAGAGAGAGAGAGAGAGAGAGAGAGAGAGAATTTGATACATTGTTCATATATTTAAGCACGAAAATATCTATATACATAGAGAGAAGGTACACGTGATACAATGGATTGCCCACAAAGCGCGTTGCTCGTTATCCACGCGGATGCTGTCAATCACCGAATCTCAGCATAAACCCGGCAGGGTTTCATCCCACCTTTCATTATGAGGATTTTTCCGGCTGAGAACCGCTGGAACTGTTTCAGTCAGGATCGAAATGACAGTCTGGGCGAGAGGCGCGAGAGCTTTGAAAGCTCTCCTCTCTTTCTCTCTTCTCTTTCTCTCTCTCTCTCTCTCTCTCTCTCTCTCTCTCTCTCTCTCTCTCCCTTTCTCTCTCCCTCGATAGGGAGAGTTTCTGTGCAGTACGATATGGGATATCGCGTTCACGTATGCACACGTGTATCGAGCGAGCAAACTCGCCCGAGTGTACGAGTAATCGTTCAAGCGTGTGGGTGTGCAAAAAACTCTTTTGAGAGCATAAGAGAGAGAGAGAGAGAAGTGAGGGAGGACTTACAATACAGCCATGCAGGTGGAGGCCATAGAAAAGCCTGTCTGGCTTAAAGGGTCAGGTCTCGGACCGCGTACGAAGGGATCCACGAACGTCATTATTGAGAATAAATCTTTTTCGAATGCCGGCGTTCCGCACACGTAGTGTAGGTTAGAGAAAAATGCGTTTTAAGCACGGAAGTAGATTTAAGTGCTCTCTCTCTCTCTCTCTCTCTCTCTCTCTCTCTCTCTCTCTCTCTCTGCACAAGTTTCGAATAAAAAGTTACTATTTTGAAAGATGAAATATGTATTGTGCGAGAATGAGAAAAATATAGACAATCTGTAGTTAGTATTGATTTTCAGTTACAACGTTTTCAATATTTTCCTATATAATATTTGCGATTTATTGTTCATATGTATAACGTTTAAATATCGTTCTTTCGCATTTAGCTAAATGCTGTTTGATTCCGAGTTTCATTTGCTCAACATGAATATGACGTTCGAATGTTATCATATGCTGAAGAATAAGCGACTACATTTAGCGTTATGTGGGATGCAAATACAACGGCTGCGTAAACAACTCCATGTTGAAACATGACAATTGCAATGGATGTTACATCCTTGCATGTAAGCTGAAACTCACGATGAAAGTATTTTTTTCTAAAAATAATAAAACAGGCAGAGAGAGAGAGAGAGAGAGAGAGAGAGAAAGTTCACGAAAGATGACACAGAGAAACAGGGTGATATACTCCAACGAGGGCTGCAGCAGCCGAAGGGGGTAGGTGCGCGGCACAAAGGGTTGTGCAGCTGCCATAGTCGAGACCTCTCCAATTATGGCTCTGGTCTCCCCTCATGTGTATGACGTCGACGGCGTTTCATTAATTTTAATGAAATATTCTTAACACTCCCGTCAGATCTCGTTTTTTAGGCTTGTGAAACCTGGGCCTACGTATAAAATGGGCCGTTTATTTTATTTTGGTAGTCCATCGAAAAACAAAAAAAATGTACAGCAGCGACAAAGGAGAAGTACAATTAAACCACGGGTTACGTCCATCGTCTCTGAAAAGCGAGAAATTTCGATAATAATTCACGCGAATGGGAACAAGTGTGACTAAAATAATACATAAATCTGCTATTATCCGAAAGCTCGTGTTGTGGTATCGCGGAAGAGGGACAGCTTCACGTAATCGTGTTGTTTACGGAGGCAGGGAATTGCGTCTTCGCGTAGACGTTGCTTTTACGCCACGAGGAAAAGGGGCGAGAAAATGATGTCTGTATGAGCCTGTTCTTAGATAGTAGACGGGACAAGTTTTACTGCTGCGGCTGTATCGTTGCACATATAAGAGCGCGGAGGAGTGTGGTAGGGCGGAGGAAAAGGGCAATCTCTCTGAAGCTTTTAATTGCGTCACGTATCATCCTCAAATTTAAATGTTTGTCGGCAACGCGAGGTTAGGCCTCGCTCCTCATTTCACTCGGGTAAGATAGTGGGACGATGAAAGCGGATAGGAAACTTATCGGTATGCCGAACACGCCGTTCCTAAACCACCTATTATCATATTTATGATGTCTTCTCATTTCTGCGAGGAAAAGAGGCAGGAGGAAGAGAGAGAGAGAGAGAGAGAGAGAGAGAGAGAGAGAGAGAGAGAGAGAGAAAGAGGAAGTAACTTATATCGTATCGACTCCCCAAGGTGCATATTCCTCTGCGGGATCTCCGCCATAATCGAATGGGATTAAGCCATTATCGGGATCATATTTTTCTCACCGTTATAGGAGATCGCATCACTCGAAATTAGTGTGTATTTTAATGGTCGAACAACCATTAACTTATGCTTGATCGAAGAGATGATTATGAAACTGCTATTATAGATGTTTATTATTAACCTGACCTACTCCTTTTTTTCCATAGGTTGCTTTCTAGTTTTATCCCGATCCCTCTTACGCTCGGACTGCAGATAAGACTTTGATACGATACGTGTAAGGTTCTCATGTACCTCATGCGATTATAGAATTAGAAGGAAACCATGTTGAGAGATAAGTTTAGACAGCTCAGGATAGGCAAGGATTATATAGTAACGTGTGATATATTTGAAGTTTTATGTAATAAACCTCAGAGAGAGAGAGAGAGAGAGAGAGAGAGAGAGAGAGAGAGAGAGAGAGAGAGAGACAAGAATCATCCTAGCTTTCTGGACGATTTTCGCGTTAAGTTAATATCTTTCATAGAAACTTCCAAGAAGCGTTGCAGCTTGGTCAGCGTATCGGCATTGGTCGCCGAACTTCGGACATGGGAAAACGAAAGTTCGAGGGGCTTTCAAACTGTGACGTTACGCGCGAATATATCGCCGTGTTATGGTTTGGTGCTTTTGAACGGGGAAGTTAAACACGGGGTGGCAGGCAAAGCGAGCGTACAAAGTACACTTTGCCTCCTGTTAGCAGGATTAATAACTTCGACACAGCTGACTCCCTTCGTCACGTATAGTATAGTTGCGTTATGAACAGAAAATTATGTCTCGCTCTCGTGCAAACCAACAAAAAGTCGACCGATAAATTTCATATATATATATATATATTTACATATAATTAAAAATACAGCGTAGCCTTCCATAGCGTTTACAGTCACGTAGTATGTCATCCGGTGACATTATACTTTATCGAAAATGCCTCGGAATGTTCTAGAATTGAAGTTCCATGTAAAATACACCAATTTAAGATAGGATAGCTAGATTCCAAAATGAAAATCAATTAGCAAGATGTGAATCGTAAAAAAAAAAACAAGAATTATGTCAAAGATGTTATAGGAATTAATATAATTATAACTGTTCCTTTCAACAGTTTATTATTGAAAAAATATATAATATATATTATATATTTTTTCAATAATAAACTGTTGAAAGAAACAGTTATAATTATATTCCTACAATACCTTTGACATGAATTTGGTTTTCATGTTAAAGCATCTCGCTAATTGAATTTCATTTTGAAATCTAGTTATCTTATCGTAAATTGGTGTGTTCTACGTGGAACTTTAATTCTAGGACTTTTCGAAGCTTTTCCGATAAAGTCACCGGGTGATACATTACGTGACTACCGCCATGTCAAAAATACATCGTGGCCTATCTTGACTACTGCGTTTTGGAGAGCCAGGGTTAAGCGGTGTCACGGGGCGGTATCGGCATGAATGTTTCATGAGGCCGCTTCACTTACACACGCGGAAGATTGCACACGCACGTATGCGTGCTCGTGTTTGCCGGGCGACAATCCAGGAACGCGCACCTAAATCATTGTCACCTCACTGATTGGCCGGTGTCCATGGCGCTCGTAAAAAAAAAAAAGTGAAAAGCCCCGAACTCCCGGCCGCGTCTCGGTCTTTTCATGCCTGGGCGATCGTTTGTGTTTACTGCGAAAATGGCGAATCAGAAAGGGGTAACGAGAGAATTTAATTTCCTCCATGAAGAAAGAAATTATTTCATCAGAGAGGATAGATTGTAACTATGTTGACATACGCTTATATCTATCCCTTTAATTTCTTCGGTAGCTGAATATTATTTTAAAATAATCAATCTCTCGCTCCTTTAATGTACGTTTTATTTCGCTCGGATTTATTTGTTTTATTTTTTTATACATTTTTTTAGGCTTTTTATTTATGTTATAATTTACTTTGTAAAATTGTATTTTCAAACCGCGATAAATCGCGTATATAATCATATATATTATATCTACTTTTTACAAATCAAAACTTTTGTCTATGTCGTTTAATACTGTTTGGCTTTCTGTATTAAAAATGGAACGTATGTAATTCAGGTTCTTCAAAAAAAAAAAATAATGCAGATAACTGCAAGAAAGGTACACACATAAAGAAAACTACTACACGTAGTTTGCTTAGACCATAAAAATATTAATCCACATAAAAATTTTGGAGTAAATAGATAAAAGTTTTTTTTTTAAATCAAGCAAGACACCTGTCGAATGAACGATTAATTCAAATCGCTCGACATGTTCCAGATCGACGACGTTTTGGCAGTTTTAGGTCGCGCGCATTGTTTATTGAAAATATGCCGGCGTCACGTCGTCACGTCATCGGCAAGCACGGACGCGATTGAAGACAAGAAAATTGGACCCACGCTTTCGGCCGAAAGTCGAATTCACGGCTCCGACACAAAGCGAGCCTGGAATAAATTGCGCGAGCCACGCCATGGCAGCCTTTTCAGAATACCATCGGAAGTACGTGCCTGAAGGATACGGGACCGCTCTGCTCCTGACAACTTGCACGCGCGAAGCTCGGCGAACAATGGGAGGATGTCGAAACTTGTGCGAAACGAGTACATACAATGAAGTGTCTTGCGATATCGCAGAGAATTTTCCACACAATTAACCGTCCTTGTTTTTACTCCCTGCACTTTCGCATTCTAAATGTAGTTGTATGTTATGTAATTCTTAATATAAACTATCCTGTGTTAGCATTGAAAACGTTATACGTATTGGATAAGTAGAAACGTAAGGATTAAACGCTTATTATTAAATATTCAAAATGTTCTCAACGATGAATGAGTAATATTGATATACAGGGTTTTTCAACAATGTGAAAACACCGTAATAATTGTTGTAAAAACAAAGATATCAGAGAACGATGAAACATGTGCTCCGATATTTCAAAAAATTACCTTTTAGCATGGGTGCTGATCAACCACCACTCCCACAATGTGCGAGGGATGATGAGAATTTTAAGTGGCACTAGAGGTCAAGTGGGAGCTTATTTGAAAGGCAGATCAATAGCGATCAAAATGCAGACAATTTTAAGTCGCTACTAGAAACCCTCCGATAAGAATCTGGACATGAACCGCAGTTTTGTATATGCATGGTAGTAGTAATATTTTAACAAAAATTTGCGAGGGAAGATATATACGTTTACTATTTCTTTCTCTTTCTCATTCTGTTTAATTTTTTTCTTATCTATTTCTCTCTCTCTCTCTCTCTCTCTCTCCCCCTCCCTCTCTCTCTGTCTTTCTCTTAGGTATTATTAAAACATGGCGGATCAATCAAAAGCTTTCTCATGTTCAGACTCTTATTAAAGGATTTCTAGTTGCTATAAACAACCCCATTCTAAACTTTAGAGTGAGCTTTTACTCTTCAGAATGAGATATACTCTACAAATTTTATACCCGTTTCAATAAAGATTAACTTTAATCCCCGTTCAACTTACTCTTCATCCTTTTCTAATTCTTAAAACTAAAAAAGATAAAGAGTTAGTCGAATCGAGAGATTAATATTAAGTCACATTAGAGAGTCAACGTTGAAAACTGATTACTAATATAGTAACAATTCAATAGATGAGCGTTTGAAAAAATCGATGCAAAAGATGCAATTCTCTTTGAATGAGACAGGAAGGGACAAAAGTCCGATGCGACGCGAGACAGACGCTTGACGGTTTATTTTTCACCGTCCCGATACATCCCGAGATTGCAGATCCAACCGATTGATCTCGAATGAATATTTAAGCCTGTGGCACACTAACGTATCCTTTCCACCGCCTTACTTTCCTCTCATACCTTCCCTTTTCACACGTGCACACGTACGTGGGATGTATATCGGCATCGCCAAAGGGTGAAATTTCCACTGATGTTGATAACGTTTAGCGTAGACTTTTTCATTTCGTTCCTGAACCTGCTAGAATTTATTGGAGGCTATGAAAATCACGATAAAATGTAAACGCCGATACCAGTCATAAAACATTAAACGGAAATGTTACGAACTTGATTATAAGCGTGACGTGTAATTTAAATTCTATTTCATTTTACTTTTCATCGCGCTATTAAATATCGTAGATACACGGCGTTTGTGTCGGGTTTTCTTCATACGTTTATCGTACGTTTTACCAAGTTCTTCCTAGAATTTTTACGCCTGTTATATCGCACGCATATATCGCCGCACCTATGCAAACTGCTTCGTACGTCGCGCAAATTAAATTTTATCGGCCAAGTTCCACCGCGGGTGGTGTAAGCTGAAGTCTGTGCGCAAATTACATCCGATAAACGCGTTCAACATTTTCCGCAACAACGAGGCAAAACTTTTCGCGTCTCGATACGAAAAAGGGGGGAAAAAAAAACAACAGGAGAACCCACCTAATTTCGAAATATCGGATACGAGATACGTGATAGGCGTACTTTCGATATTCAATTCTCGCGAGTGCATAAAATTACGAATGTATAAAATTACGAATGTATAAAATTACGAGTATAACACGAACTGCTATCAGAAGTGGATATCATTGCTAGGAAATAATTAACAAACAACGTTAATTGTGTAACTGTCTTCACCGCGCACCATAAACATAATTTCTCATGAAATTCTAGCTTGAAGTCGGAGAAATACCGTTTCTCTGAAGCATTCGTGTGATACTATATGAGATTGTTTGCGTGTATACAGCCCAGAAAGATGAATATAAATATCAAGGCGCAATTAAATGTATTTTCTGAAAAAGCATTTGGAGTTAAAATTTATGGTAAATTCAATGAACTAGTTTCTGCATTCTCTTGTTCTCTATATGTTACATCTTATTCACTACTTCGTATTTTCTCACTCAACGTAATAATACGAAGACAATAGTAATTTTGCAGCTAAAAGCGCACGGGGTCTTTTCTCAAATCATAAAACTGCATGAATACCCATCTTGTAAATTATTTAACTATTTTAAACTATTCATTGTTTCTTCTCGCTTCTATTATACATCTAATTTTACCGGGTGGTTATTTTCATACATGTCACAGACTCGGTTTTTTATTATCTGGTTAACTTGTGATTAAGCTCGATCTGATGTTTCACTCAATGGGTTTCATTCATGACATCATCATAGATAAAGCCTATTGGATAAAATATCAGTTCGAACCTAACCATAAGTTAATCAGATAATGAAAAAACGGGCCATAGAACGCATAGAACGCAAGTTTGTGGCAGAAATTTAACCAAAATTAACTTCTGGAAATCTTTATCTACGTATTTAGTCGTGTTGTCTAAAATTCACGCTCTACAGCGGGATGAATAATATCTAACAAATCTCGTTTACAAAATTCGTTAGCCAATTGCCGCAAACGGTAGTTCCCAGTTGCCACACATTGTTAAATCCACTGTAAGCTTTCGAACGGCATAAATCACATCCCCGATATCATAGTACGCGGCCAAACACAAAGGACTTTAGGCGAGTCATCGAGGTGGGTGCCGGGGAAATTCGAAATACTCAGCGAAACTCGGGGAAACGCCGCAAACCATTGCATCGCGCCGTTCCGAGCTCTGATAAAATTATGATAGAGCATCAATCCTAATGGAATAACCAGGAAATATCAGCTAAAACTTAAGCTGAGCCGTCAAACTTTCTACAGATATTTCGCCGATCTCCATAACTCTGGACGGCGAGGGAAAAAGCAGTATCGCGCTCATTAAATTTATCAATTTATCGCAAGAAATGTGACGGACGAAGATGAAGATTGGCTTCTAGATTATTTCGATCATTATCCTCGACGTCGCAATTCTTTTAAAAATAACATCACACGTAATGTCGGCATGCCGGTTGACGAGTTCTATATATAATCGTAGAATAAATTTCTTTTTAAAGAATGTAACACGTCATCTATACTGATAATATCATTTTTATTTCTATGAGGAACACTCCAATGATCGAAATTTCAATTAAAACGGGAAAATATATACGGCGTATCTTTCAATCGAGGTATTTTCAGAAACAAAATAAATGCATTGCGCGCGTGTCTGTATGTGCGTGTGCTTGTGCGCGAGAATGTATGAGCGCACCCCCATCGTCTGGACCGGCGTTACGTCACGAAGTCAAGGAAACGGCGATAGGCCGTCGCTGTACCAGAAAGAGAAAGGGAGAAGCGACGAATGAGGTGGCCAGAGCAGCAAGGGGAGAGAGAAAGTGAGTGAAGAGGGTTGCGGAGATAGGGGTGGGTTCGCGCGCGTGAAGGAGAGAGAGAGAGATGAAGCAAGGGGGGGGGAGAGAGAGAGAGAGACGTGACGCGTGGCATCACGTGGTGTATTGATCGTTGCGCAGCATCCACGAGAGCCATTCCTACCTACTGCTGCCAACCTTCCTACCTACCCCAAGCACTCTACCACTACCACCCTCACACTCCGTCTGCAGTCACTCGTCTCCCATCTCCCTTCCCCTCCCCCGCTTTCCCCTTCATCCTCTTCATTCACTCGTCCCCCTTCCTTCCCCCCTCGGAACCTCCATTCTCCTCCGACCTCCGCTTCTGCAACAAACCCCCTCTCGCTCCCTAAACTTGTCCTCCTGCCGCGCTTCTCGACCACTCTTGACGAAACCCCGTCAGACATCCATCCTCGCGTATCCGACGAGTTAATTATTAAATGCATCATCGTGCCTGCTGGGTAACAGCCCCCCCCCCTCACCTCCCGTCGTATATCTCCTCTTTTCACCCTCACTGGTCCATGCGAAATCTTCCCCTCTCTCCGCCACCATACACCCCCTCGGTTCCTCCTTCATGAAAAGACACGGTTCATCTAGAATTTTCGACCAACTCTCTCTCTCACGATCCATCACGGATTTTAACATCAAAGCGAGTGTAAAATTACTTTCATCACCTCCCGATTGCAATCGCGGATTTTGTGTCGAATGCATTAAATATTTTTCCTGTTAACCTTACACAAGAGAAAATATCAGATCGAAAGATGTATTTTTCGTCTGTCAAGATTAGATTGGTGATTGTACGCGTCTCTTGTATTTTTTTTTTTTTCTTTTTCCTCGGCTAAAAATCCAGCGCTTGCATGGAGATTCAAGATGGCGTTACACAACGCGTGTAACATTTTTTTTCTTCCAGTAATCCATTCCATTTTCTCCCAGCGCATTATCAACGCAACAGTTTCAAAGAGTATCAGTAACGGAAGCAGAAAATGACAAACGATCTGACATTTATCGCTGTATACATAGACAGTAAATTATTCAGTACGTCAACTTGCCTTAGGAAGTTCATATTATTCCATGTTTTATTCACGGTAATATTGATTGCTCAAAATTCAGTCAATATAATTATAAATGTATATGGAAATCCAGAACTTTTTGGAAGACGAAGTTTCTTATTCCGAAAATCTCGCATTGAAATAGAAACACGTCCGAATCCATTATTAAACACTCTTAGACAGAAAGATTGAGCTATCTCCTTTACGTCGTACTCGAAATTACAATTATATTTCTTTTCGAACAAAAAATCGAGTCGCGGGAGGAGACTCGCTAAATAAATTTAACCGCCATTAATACCATAGCGCGTTTACCTGTTAATATTTTTTTGTTTTATGGTATAATGCCCCGTCGCGCTTGTTTAAATGACAAGTATTGACTTGACCTCGTTTCGAGAAAATCGGGAAAGAGAAGGGGGTGGGTTATATTTACGCGAAAATGACGTTGCCATCCACGTGAAACGATCTAAACGCGAGGGAGGTGTATGATCGCGTATCAATTCGTATTACACTTTGCAAATTAATTTTAATGTGTGGCGAAAAAGCGTACAGTGTTTGCGCCATTCAATCTCGAAACTGCCGAATCGATAAATTATTACATTCTGATATGCAATATCGCCTTTTACACTGACGTGTTTATATTCTGTCAATGTACGAACTTTAATATATAAATAATGAAATTATAGCCGGTATTCACAGGTCCGACCTTAAGCCTGCGGCACACGATGCTTGTTTCTCTATTGGATTGCTTGCGTTTTAGTAAAGCACTAGAATTATACCACAAAAAGCGCAGAATTTTCAATAATTTACCAAAGCACAAGCAATCCAGCAGGAAAATAAGCATCAAATATGCAGCAGGCTTTATATTTAAAACCTTCTTAAGTACAGACTTAAAATATCATAAGCCAACCATAGAAAGAAAGCAGTATTAGCATCTCAACCCTTACAATATAAAGAATAAAGAAATTTTAAGTATAAAGAAACAAAAAGCGTATATTTGAGCTACGATCAGCATTGAAGAGTCTCACGATTTCTGTATCTTACAACTTCAGTTCATACAGCGGGTATCCCCCATTTGATTGTTGCAAGCTGTGTTTCAGGCCAAATGGATGCCAATAGACGCAATAGGGAACATATGTCAGCTACAGGTCGTCAACGTACATATGCGCACTTACCGACGCACGTTAGAGCCACTAATCAAAGTGCCACAACATTGTATCGCATCGCATTGCCAGGAACATTACACCTCCTGCGCGGCAAATGGCCGAAATGTTGTTCGTCACAGAGATAATAACACGGTGTATCTTCATTGTTATGCTCTGCCTAACGTCTGTCGCAACCGTTCGCCTGTCTGCCCGCAAAATCCATTTGTCTGACATTCTGCGACGTCAAGTGGATCTTAGCGCCGCATCAAAAGTACTCAAACCTTTCGCCAATTACGTGACAGCTATCATCAATCATACAGCAAGCACTGTATGGCGTTGCAAGAACATACAAGAATGATTTATTGTAGCGAGACGTGATTCTGAATATATTTGTGGACAAGATGCAACGACGTTGTAATGGTGCTTAACGAGAGAGAAAAAATAAAAAGAGAAAAAAGAGCAGAAAATTCTATATAGACAAGTTGATAAATATGTATGTATTCGTAATATTAATTTTTGATGTATGATTTTCTGATAAGTTTCTATAAAAACTTAAAGTACAGAAAAATATTTTAGCAAATTTAAATTGCGTACTGTTGAATGACCCAAGATTTTTTGAAGATTGCTGAGAAGAAAGAAAAGAATAGTGGAGCTAGGAATATTATTAAAAAAGTAAATGTGTTGTGTGTGTGTGTCTTAAAAATTATTCTTAGAGTCTTAGATCTAAGAATTATATTTCATCATTATAAAGAACGAATTTCTGAAAGAGAATACGGAACCTAACTTTATTATTTAACTTTCAATAAAACAACAAATTTTCACAATAACGAACATAATTAGTAAAAAAAAAAATGTTTCACAAAAGGATATTTCGTTCGAGATCCTCACAACAAATTGTATCGCATTTTTTGAAGAAACGAGACATATAGAAATAAGAAAAAAAAAAAAGAATGTTCTTGGTACTACTTTTCCAAGGTTTACGAAGCTAGTTCTTCTTAATGGCGTCTCAGCGTAAGTAAGGAAACTCGATTGAAGTAACTTAGCAACAGTTACTAAACTCTTCGCCTGATTGATTGCGAATACATGTAACAGCGAGAAATGGAACAATCGGGGAGAAAACTCGAAGGCAGCGAGGTCCACTATAGTGAGAATAGACGCGACGCGGTGTGGTATAAAGAATGATGACGACGGTACTCACCCCCTCAGGCCGAAAGCTCTCTTTGCCAGCTCCAGCTTGAAGACGCTCGGTCAACAAGCAGCCGGATGCTTGAGTCTCGCCTCCTTATGACGTCTGCAACGAGTAAGGTGGTACTCCAGATTCTGTAGTCGCTCGATTTTCTTCTCACTTTCGCGACACTGCCGTGTTAACCGTGCTTTCTTACGTGACGTGACGACGAATCGGAAAGTTTGAAAAAGAAAGATCGGGAGAAAGAGAAACGATCGAGGCTCTTCTCGAATTTACTTAACGGACCGTGACAAGACTGCAAAAGCGTTCGATCGGAACAAACGTCGGACGATGGGGACAACAACGTCGTAGTGCACCTCGGAGGAGGACAGAAAGAGAGAGAGAGAAAGAGAGAAAGGAAGATGTAAAAAAAAAGAGAGAGAAAAAAGGAGAAGAGGCAGCGGAGGGATAAGCTAATTTTAGAGTTAAGGATCGGTGTGAAGTGAAAGAGAGGACAGCGAAGGAGTGAACGCGCGAGTACAATACATTGCGCACATCAGAGGTTGTTTCGTGCGAGTGTGAGAGAGAGAGAGAGAGAGAGAGAGAGAGAGAGACGAGCGAGAAGATGGAGAACGTATGATCTTGGAACAAACTGCCAAAAAGAATTCGATCGCCGACCAATCACCATTCGAAGATTTACCTCCCAGTAAATAGAGATCACCGTCTCGGCCAACTGGGGCTGACACTAATAGATCTCTTAGACGGAACATCGAGCCGTCGATTGAGGCGTTTAATGTCGGGGTTGCGTGCTACCATCAGCTTAACCGTGTTCTCTAATCACGCGTGTTTATCGATGATCCATCAAGCGACCTTTCTCCCTAGCAAGATACTTCTATAATCATCTGAAATGTATGCCTCAATGGCAATTATGGCGCTAAACTAGTTATCCGACTATTCAGAACTTTCTTCAATTGGCCGGGAAATCTAAAAAAATGGATAGTCGCTGAATTTGAAAAACTTCAGAAGATTCTTGGAAAAATCCACTAGGAGAGCATTTTTTCCGCTAACTTGTTACGAATATCAAAAAGGGAAAGAAATGATGCTCATTGTTGCTATATAGCTGTTTTACGTTCCTTTCCAATTTTTTTTTGTGTCGCGAGTTTCATAAACGAGAAATTCTGATGGCAGGCCATGTTGTGATCTTTAGTTTTCCTAACAAGCATTAATGACTCCCACGAGGGGTTGGCAACGTATCGTAATGAAAAGCTAGAAATCCAACGTTAATCGTGTGGGCGGCAGAGGAGGACCGGACTGAATTAGAAGAGAGATAACATCGTAATCTTCAATCCAGAGATTCCTTATAAGAATGCTATTGCTCGTGAGGATTTCTGAATAAAGAAATTATATTCTAAAAAAACATATTGCGTCAGTCGCAATGTGTTTCTCTCTCTTCGACCGTTCCTATGTATAAATATGAAGTCCGAGTATCACTGGCTCAACGGGGGAGATTACGGCAGAAGCCGTGAGCTTTGAAATCTCTTTTTTTTTTTCAAATATTTATATCAAAATATTATATATATTTTTAATACTTTTTTAACACGCTTAATTATAATTTTGATATTACTAAAATATTTTTTAAAGAACTAAAATATAAAAGTGTAGGTTCTATTAGGTTATTCTTTTCGTGTAATAACATAATTTTAAGTAAAACGTTCTATGAATTATACATTTAAATAATACATACTTATTTAATGTAACAATAATTTATTAAATAATAATTTAATGTTCTATCTTTTCATATTTGGCGTTTAAAAAAAGATTTCACTTATACCACGTCAATGGCTCATACGTGTAAAATACATACCTAGCTGAACAAATACAGACTTACTGACGGGATTAGTGGTTACTATTATATTAGAGTTTTCCATTCGCCATTCGACTTCCGGTTGCCCGAGCATGAATTTGCATTCCAAGCGACTCTCTGTCGTGTATCATGCTATTTCGCGCTTGGTTCAAAGTTTATTGGTCCAAAGTTAGCCTGCTTGCACCTCGGTTAACGCGGAAACAATGTCGGATTTTCGTCGATGCTTACCACGATGATATCCACGCAAGAGTCGCACGTGGACGATAATACAATAATACAATACAGACGCAACCTCCATTCGTTCGATCGCGTGCATTCAGCTTCGTTCGAGTTAGAGGATGCAACCAATAAATATCTACGTCATTGCATACATGACGAAAGTGGGTTCATTCCGAAAAAATTACTTTCCAGCCGAGAAATTTGGATCGAGTTGATTAGACCGGTTAGATGAAATTTCTATTCTCCTAAACAAATGTGATGATATTATTTTGTGGCAAAATAAAATACCAATCAAAAAAGAGAAATATTAACAGAAGAAATGTAATCGTTCAAGAAATTAGATAAAAAAGAATACGACGAATATCTGAATATTCGGCATAAAATTTATTTTTCCATTCTACACAATATCTAAAGTGTAATGGATGTAATCTGAGTCAATGAATATTTGAACAAACAAATTTTCCAGTTCTTTCATATCGCGACGCTTAGAGTTACAACGAAACACTTCAGAATGAAGGGGTTCTTTGAAGTCATGTTTGCTCAACTAAAGTCGCCACGGAGGAAGCAGGAAAGCTGCGAGAATGATAACGCCGCCGAGGAATTTGCCTGCATCCTCGAACTTGTAGTAGACGTACATTGTTTCGCGTTCACTACACATTCTCGGATACCGTGTCGAATTTTCCTTCCGTGGATGAAATGAACTGTTTCTCTCGTTAAGGCAAGCAAGTTCAACATGAGATAAAAATTAAACAGCAATTGGAAATAATAAACGCAAATAGCGCAAAAATTGAATTCAGATATTCAAGAAATTCTGTAGCAATGGTATTATAATTAATTTAAACCAATTTTCTCAATAAGAGAAAAGTAAAAAAAAATCATCGATCATATAAAGAAATCCTGGTTACATTAAACATCGTCTATCGTATTCAACGAATGTTTCACAGGCTCGCGATTAAAGATGAGATGCGGGGAAAGTCGCGGCTCGACGGATGTTTCAACGAGACGTAAAATGGTTGACGACTTAATATATTAAAAGTTAGATCGTAATATTTCGCACTGTATACTGGCTTTTCTAGAATTTGCGACTTCCTACAAGAGGAAATAGAACGGTGGATTAAAAATAAAAGGAAAGGGAGAACGGAAGGAAGGAAATTGAGGTGTTTAATCATTGCGGCCGGAGGTGGTTTAAATCGGGGCCCTATTAGCATGTCGCGATGGTCGTGGAGAGAGAGAGAGAGAGAGAGAGAGAGAGAGAGAGAGAGAGAGAGAAACTAATTTTAAATCTAGCACGGCGTTGTGTAGGTAAACACATCGACGTGTTGCAAATATCTCGGGAGGATGCGTTCGTCGCACGACAGGATGGATAATCGATTAAGTCGAGGTATATCCACTTATCCGCTTGCTCTCACACCCCGCAGAGCGCAAATTCCAGAATCTCAAAGAGGCGGTACACGAGGTACCTTAAGACGGGGTGGATATGGCGCTCAATTTGCACGGATCCTTGGCTAAGCCTCCAAAGTGATAACCGATCTACTAGATGCAGCCGGGGCGGATCACGAAGTTCCATAACGTGTCCCGTTACCTGTAACCTACCCTCGTATCCCGAGTAAGACACGCTCCGACGAATAATTACCGTTCACTTATCTGTAACGACGAAGCCATAACTCTTCCCTGTCAAAGCTTGCGCTTATATTGCCTCGTGATACGAAAAAAATGTAGAAATTAATTGTGAAACTGCATCGTCGAAAATAATTATTAAAACCAAGGTAGGAAATGAATGTTATAAACAGTTAAACTAAATCATTAAATAATTCAATTGTGTGAATTTAACATACATATCCAATCCTGTAAATTGCGCAAATTTAATTTTCAATCTTGAAACGCAATCCTAACAGAATAGGAATAATCAAGTTATATCATAGCTTAAATTGACAAGCAATTTAATAATATTGATGCTTATAGGCATTTTATCAAAATAATCTGATGTCGAGAGATAAGCGTCTTAAAATCTACAAGTAATTTTATTGTGAAAAATATTATCTGTATATAAGATTAATCGTTTAAGGCATTTATTTCCTAGTTATTGTGACGTTACGATCTTAAAAGATAGACTATATAATATTAATTATTAAAAAGTTTATATCAAACGCAATCGATAAAATGTATTGTTATTATTATAAATGGTTATGTGTAGCATTATTGCTGATGCTTTACTTTTTAATATTCTCTACTTCATTTATGTTCTCATTTAAATTTTGTAATTAGTATAACACACACAAATAATTTTCCTTCACTATACACATGATAGGTTCATATATCTTGAGTTAATTTTCATTGCTTTTTACAAAAATTATTAAATTATTCTTACATATACTTTAATATTTTATAAAATATTTATAAGCTTGTGTACTAAAAAAATTACGTATAAATATTATAACTAATTACTTGATGCTCTCCTAGTATTTAAAAAAAAATTCATAGAACACGAGAATAATCCAATCATGCGTGCTTAAGTATTAAATAATGAATTGTTACATTTTAATTTTAATTTTAATTTTTAAAAAAGAAATTATTATTATTAAGTTGAAACGAAAAACATGGTCGCACATGAAATAATTTACCTAGAAAATGTAAGGAATGACACACTCGAGATAGGTACCGTATATCGAAGATCGATGGTCGTATTCAGTGGACTTGACGTTGGATGAGATGCATTCACCGTATTACATCCGCGTACGAAACCGCCATGCCACCTCAAGGAAGAGGGTACGCGTGCATGAAGCAGGGCGTGCCGCCGTAATCTCAATTCAATTTGAGAGCACGTCGTTGTACAGCAAGGAGGTCCCTTTCGCGATAATCTCCGCCGGAAATACTAGACGGCCGAAACTTCGCGACTAACGCGATTTTCAAGTAAATTTCACTCGCCGACGCTGCCATTAGGATGACACGCCATGGCTCTTAGTCGGAGCATCAACGGAGCTCGTTTGCATGTGTACCTATCTTTCGCTAAATGCGAACATCCGAGGGGACCTAATAACCACATGACGTTATCAGCGTGGTATCAATATTTCACTCAGACATTATTTGAATCCCAATTGTGATCAATTATGATAATCGGTATGATTATTAGGCAAATCGGATCGGATAGAATAAAATGTAATTCGATAATAGCATTAAAATTGATACACATCGAATTATTACTATTGTTGTAAGATCGTCTCAGCTATGAGATATGTATTAATCCGTTAGGCTCGAAAAGATTAAGGTAACCGATATATGGTCAACACGCTAAACGAATTAGTGCCACGAACGTGCATCGTAAAAAAAAATGTAACCGCTATGTCGCTCGACGATTCCTCTTTGAAACAAAGAGGAAAATAGTAGAACATATGATGTTACATTGTTTAGAGAGCTTGGTAACAAACCTCGTTGGAAAACAAATAGTAGACCGAAAGGAGACATCGCGAAGGAAGCGGTACATCTTAAAAGTCCCGTAGGTGGGATCCTTTTAGCAAATTACGAAGTTATCGGAAAACTCTCCCGAAAGGGGACACGCCTCGCGGCATTATATTTAATAACGTCCAATAAACGTTACTCTTGCCACTGCTTTTTCTTTCTCCATTTTTTTGCTCTCCTCTTTTTTTCTCTTCTCCTTCGCTTGCCCCTTCTGTGTATTCCCGTTTTACTCCACTTCCGTTTTCCGCCGCCGCATTTTCTCTCTTTCTCTTTTTTCCCTCCTTTTTCTTCTCCCCCCTCCCCCCCCCCGGCGCCCTCTCTCTCTCTCTCTCTCTCTCTCTCTCTCTCTCTCTCTTAATGTACCGCTAATGTTTTTACTTGCGTCATATTAAAACGATTGATTTCGCTCCCAATGTCCCGTCTCTTCGGAGGGACTGCTGTGCACACTGGAAACCAATATCGACCACTTTCAGTCTGGGCGCGAGTCGAATAAACGGCCGCCATTAGCTCGAGAATCCTGCGGCGTAATACAGGAATTTATACATCCACCCAGTTTCAAAAATAATCGCGAAGCTTATAGCTTCCGTGACGATTAACACGTTGCTGCATACAAATTTTTTCACAGCAAATATAAATTCCTTGACCATATAAATTGATCGTTGCAGACGCATTGTATCTCGTTTCATTCAATAATTTAATTGATTAATATTGATTTTTTTAATAATTTACCAATGATATTTAAAAACTAACGAGTCCAGTCTTCCATGGGAACTCTAACTATTATATTAAACAAATTTCATGAAATTAATTCTAAATTTCAATATCTAATCTGTGAACAATTATTTTAATCGCTAATTATTATTTTTTTATTTTGTCTTCTATGCTTCTATACAAATGGAGATTCTGTATCGTACTTTGCCAATAAATTTCTTATATGTTAAACTTTATTTTTATTAAAATGTATTATACTTTTGTTAAAAATCTCCTTATATGTAAGGATATATATGAGTCGTAGTCAATTTTTGTTAGATAAAGTCTTTTCCAGCTGGAGCAAAACGCTTATGAGTGAAGCGTTTATTCAATGTGTCGTTTTGATCATATTACGGAAGCATGGAGCGAAATCTCGCGTGCGAAAAGTTGCCGAAGGAAAGCAGTCGTACGGAACAGAACGAGCTGGTGAGCTACAGTACGCCAGGATGGGACAGTGATGTGCAGCAGTATTTATAGTATGGATTGTGTCTGCTTGGCAGCTCGCCATCAGATGAACGGGCTGTCCCGAAAGCCCTACGCACGGACCAAGCAACGGTACGTACGTAGTGCTATTGATAACTATTGTCTCCGCATTTATCCGCGAATCGCTTATTCCCTCGCAATCTTTAGATCACCGTCCACCGCTTTGCGCGAAAGAGCGACGACTGGCAGCGGTGATGGAGGTCTTTTTTTTCCAGACCGGAGCTATTACAGCGGCGGGGATGAATCACGGAATCGAGTCCGATTGGTACTCGTTCGCAAGCACGACCTGGCTTTTATTAGACTGGCTGACATCGAGGATCACTGCCAAACTAGGATCGCACGAACAATAGCTTCCACGTATCGTCTCGACCGGGCGAAAATAACCACAGTTGCATGCACATTTCCTATTGCACTCTTTTTGCATCAAAGTTGAAACAAACCAAAAAAAAAAAGAAAGAGCAAAACAGAGGAGCAAAAAAAAATTCCATCAATTTTGGTTTAGAAAGAAATTTGCTGTGAATAAATTTGAAAATATGTGTCTGCGCGTAGTAAGTTTATACATGTAGAAGTTTTAAAGCGATAAAATAGAATAAAATTAGGAAAAGGACGGAAGTGTTATCGAAACAATGAAATATTTTTACTGCAGAAAGCGAACTAGCGATAGTGCAGTTTTAGGATTTCAGGATAATGTTTCTGGAAATATTTATCTCGCGGTCGCGTGCCCAGAATCTATTTCCGTCGTCCGAATACCTCATCCCCCAGCTTCTAAGATTCCCAGACGACTCTGGAACATGGCGGATCAATGATCTATTCGCTTCACCTCATGCGTACTGTACAATGCATGACGTGTCGATGGAATCTTTATTAAGTGTTATCTATTCAGAATTTATAGATGCCAAAGTGGATAATCCAAAGTCTGAGAGAGATTCTGATAATATAATATCTCATCGTAAAAAAGGCATTTCTTTAGAAGTATCGAAAATAAAATTTTCTCTAAATCGCTCAATTTCATAAATTCATCTTTTCCAAACATAACCGAGAGAGAAATTATTGTTACGCTATGAAAAATCATAATATTCCGCGACAATCCTACTTGACAATACCAGAGAGAAAGAAAGAAAATATGCTTTCTATAAATTTATAGAATGTACTTTTTATGATTTCTGAAGGATGAAGCTAGTAATGTTCTTTTTTCTAAAATGTAAATGTAATAATTAAACCGTATCTCTTCTACCTTCTCTCCTTCGTTTATAAAAAAAATCTTAACCATCCACCGTTCCGACCTTTACCTATACCAAGTGCCATCACCATTGTTACCGTTTTAGCTTTTTTCATCGATTATCGTTACCCCAAAGAGGATATCCCGTGAAGCTTAACACCGACTCGAGAATCGTCCTTGTCTCGCATATCCCCCTCGTATTCCATAGGATTAGACCTGGCTTTAATGTACGACGACAAGGGATTTCGATGGTAATTGAATACGGACACGCTGGCACAGAACGCGGTTAAGAGTTCGAAGTGTTTGCTATTCGCGCTGTTTTACTCAACGTATTCATCGAAGGGCAATTGACTTAATTGATAAAATTAGATCCTGAAGTCCAGATGGACTTCAAGCATCCCTTTAATTATGTAAGATAACGATAAAGTGCTTTTAGTGCACGAATTAGCGCATGCATGTTAATTCTTTTTGAGTGACCCGACGAACGGAACCGGAAGCAATGCCCCCTTTTTGTGCTAGCTGGTCCGTGATTACTGCGCTTAGACTCTCGCCCGTCGATTCGGCGGGATTCGGTTTTGATCTATCACGTGGAAAGAGAACCGATCGCCCTCAACCGAGTATTCACTGTCAAGCCCTCGTAGCCAGGTGGATGAAGATCATTCGCTTGTGGTTCGTACTCGCCCGTAAAAATATCGAACGGCCATCATTTCGGGATGCATATAGGTACAAAGTTTGCAGCGCAAACAATAACGCCACGTGTATGATATTTCGGCGACGTATTTCGAGATTATCTGCATAACGATTAGCGGATTTTCGGTATTCTCTTTCGATATTCCGTTACGGGATATATATACGTACAATTTGCCAGGAATATCTAATATTATCGCTCTGCAAAGATAGTTCGAAAATTTCTTGGCTTGACACAGAAATGACGCCACAAATATCAAACTGCTATAATTTTAAACAAGTTTGATCGCACAAAGCTGCTATTAAAATTTCAGACAGATCCATTTAGTCTCTGTTTCTGTCGTATAAAACAAACACCTTTTTATTCCATCATGACAATGCACTCGCTCACGTTTTTTCAAATTGCAGTCGCAAAATTGCAAGAATTGTCCTTTGAATTCACACGCACTGTATTCAACAGATTTATGATTTATCCCCCAATAACTTTTTCCTCTTTCTAAACGTAAAGAAGTGGCTCACAGAAAAAATTTGGCTCAAATATTAAAGTAATTGGTGAAATTAATGTTTACTTTCTTTTAGAGAAATCGTATTATACAGACGATATAAAAAAAATTAAAATATCATAAATGCATTCAGTTAAAAAGGGATTAATTTGGAAATTTGAGAAATTTGCCAAATTAAGTGTTGTCTTTTATCGTACCCAGAACTTTCCAAACTACACTTGTAGCAGCAAATAAATGCAAGAAATTGCAACGAGCGCGAATAGTAGCAATCATAAATTACGGACAAGTTCGAGTGACCGCGTAATCAACACATAAAAGGAACGGTTTTGTTGAAATATCTAAACATTTAGCTAGATTGAAATCTGAACATAGTTCTGTTGAATCATCGAAAATTTATGTAAAACACATGAGTAGTGCAGCATAAAACTTTAAAAATTAATTTAAGCGTTCCACATAATTATTTTGATAGTCTAAACAAAATTATTTTCAAATCTGCACTAAGAAAAAAGTTACGGTAATGAAAACGCCAAGCATAATTTTATTCTGTAGAAAGTGAGAGATATATGACGCCATTATATGTAACTGTTTTATTTCGGTAACAAATTTATTAATTTTTAATTACAAAAGATCTCTGACCATCATAGAAAATAGTTCAATTATTAGTTTACTTAATAAATTCAACAAATTAATATCCACGTGGTAATCAACGGTTTAATTGGTCACATATCAATAAATAATTTTTGTGCCGGTATCAACAAAAAGTTCGGACATTTCTCTTAGTATGTACGTGGTTAAATTTTTAGATACTTCAACAAAATCGTTTTTTTCCATGCAAGCTGATATCCGCGGTATTTGTTACACTCTCAGCTTTAACATCGTGCTGCAAAATCCGCTGGAGCGATTCCCAGGGATGATCGGTGCATCCTGCAGAAAGCGAGAGATATTTAACGTGGGCGAAAGATAGGTCAGACCGTAAAAAGCCGCGATGCGCGCGGTTTATGCATGTGGGGACATACATACGCGATTCACAAGGCGAGTCACTCCTCTTTCTCTCTCTCTCTCTCTCTCTCTCTCTCTCTCTCTCTCTTTCTCTCTTCCTCTGACATCGGCTGCTTCAAAAGGAGCAGCCAGGTGAAGTGTATCCCGCGTACTCGGCACGGCGGAGGCCACCTTCGTGCACGCACGAGTAGTTCAGGTGGCATCGATGGCTCTCGCAAAGCAGTTATTTTTAGTTCAATTTAAACGCTCGAACGGCACCATAAAGCGAGTATACGCCACGTATACGATATAATATAATATAACTAACGGGCGCGATGGAGGAGGGAGAATGGAGAACAGGGTCTACAGGGGAAGAGGTTTTCGCGCGAGCTCGCGGACAAACGTCGTCGCCGGGATCGTTAAAAGCGTCGTTACTTCGCGGTAGAAACTTTCGCGTCTCGTCACGGCGAGAGGATATTTTTCTCAAATGCCCATAGATTACTTCATAATTCCATGAAACGTAAATTCCTCGTCATCATATCGGGCATGAAGATGGCCGTTTATCGCCCCCGCTGCGATTCTCCTACTCCTATCCTTCTCCCTGAGGACCAAACGTCGCACAGATTAGCTCTTAACTGCTGACGTTGATAAACTCCCTCGGTCGTGTAACGTGTTAAAAGTTGGAAAAGCTGTTTCGTGCGAACGTTCTTTCGAAGAAAGAGAAAAATTCTATCGAAATACTTTACGAAGTTCTATATTCGGCGGAATATCGTCGTTACTGCTTCAGATCGCGTTTATCGGTCGAACCGAGAATATTTCAATAGAATGGGTCTAGTCAGATTTCAACATGCGTCTTTGAATTTCGATGATTTGTTTGATAATAAAATTAACAATAATTTTAATAAGAGATAATTAAATAAGTTAATAAAATAAAATAAATTATTTAATAAAATAATTATTTAATAATTATTATCGAATTTATTTACTAATATTTAGCGAATACACAAAATGAGATTTTCCTCAACTGGACCTATAAACCACGCTGCGTGCTTATGCCTCTTCTGAGAAACTTATAGTAATAATAACTATGTGAAAATAAAAACAGCTAGAATATTTCGGTTATAAAACGAGCATTATACTATGAATCCGTTTAGTACTCGTTAAAATCGTTTTTCAGATTGAAATCTCACTCAAAGCAAATAAAAATTCTCTTCAATTGATAGTAAAAATGCAGCTGTTCGATATGAAGTGACATTTTACTTTTCGTAAGGATGAATTTACCGATCATATGTAAATGTTTCATTCGTTTGAAGTAAAACATCAATCAAGATGACTTCAAAATGAGATCAAAAGTTTAAACACAAAAAAATTTAAACTCAATATATATGTGAATATTTAATTTCAATCATAGTGAATGTTTCATTCGTTTAGAGATGGCTTGAATATGTGACTGAGTTTTAATCTAAAAAAATATTTAGGCTCAGTGTAAAATAAATTCTTTTATTGACATTTTATTTCTGGAAAAAGTGCTGCCGATATTTATTTACGTATAATATCGACAAAATGCAATATCGATACGACGAGAGAAGTACATCAGTATCATGATGTAAGAAGACCAGGTGCACGATAGTGTATCATGACCAGGTGAACCAATTTCAAGGAAGCGCAATCGTTCAAAGTAAATAATGACGATATTTGCGACCAATCAAATTGGCTTCAAATTTTATTAGCCGATTAAAGTCGCTATTAAAAATTTGGCACTAATCTGCAGAAACTTGCGCCAAATTATATTCAGCTATTATTATATAATGTTACACACCTGGGGTCTGGTTTTTATATCCTTCATTATAAAACTGCACTTCCTT
>NW_017305397.1:1162692-1167711 GCF_001594115.1 Trachymyrmex septentrionalis | reverse complement strand
AT
Source organism: Trachymyrmex septentrionalis (assembly GCF_001594115.1). NCBI lineage: Eukaryota > Metazoa > Arthropoda > Insecta > Hymenoptera > Formicidae > Trachymyrmex > Trachymyrmex septentrionalis. The sequence continues at coordinate 1,167,709 of NW_017305397.1, read as the reverse complement.
ATATATTTCATTTTAAGTTTCAAAAGTGCAGTACAAGCTCAGCTACAGAAAACAGATCCCTTGTGTTCTTATATCATAATCAGTATGACTCACTTACCAAACTTCTTTCGTAGCGCAGTTTCCAACAGTAGAGTATTAGATTCATTCTTTAATTACGAGGGAAAATATTCATAACACAGATTGAAAGAATTCACTCCATATGAATGAAAAGTCGTTCCAACTTCAACGTAATCACTCCATTCTCAAGTGGAATTTCACTGCAAGAAATTTAGAGAGCAGGGTTGTTAGTTATATTTTTCAAATCTACATTCTGTAGTAATAATAGTAAATAAAAGTATATACGCTAATAAAACAAGAGATTAAATCTACTTAATTATTTCGTAGTTACACTGAAAAAAAAAACTAAATTTTAATAAATATTTATTTGAATAGTTCTAAGTAAATACAAAATGTCATTTATTTATTTGATACAAAAATCATTAATTATCATTGGACTTAATTATCATTTCTTTAAGTAAATATTTATTTAATGTAAGTAAAAAAAAATGTTTACTTAGTATATTACTCAAATAAATATGTATTGAGATTTGGTAAATTTTTTTCAGTGTAGAAAAATTTCATTTGAGTATTACTTTGTTCTCTATTTATTACTTTTACGACGGATTGGATTTTATTGAACTGCAACAATTAGAAAATCCGCGTTATTTCGCCGATGAAAATACTATTTCTTCGTCAGCGTTTTTAGCACGCGCGCGTGGTTCGGTCAGGTGCGGACGTTTCACGTTACGCGCGGCACAAATCAAAATCAATAAGCCGATTATTGGCCGCGCCGAGCGGAGATTACGCCGCTTTGAATTGACACCTCGACGAGTGGGTCTTGGGTGCCGCGATTCAATCCCGCGGGCTCTGCCGACAGGCGGACATCCGTCCCAGTTCCTTTTTCCACGCGCGGTGAGGAGTCGGCCGCGAACAAACGGGGCAAAATGGCGCTCGATGTGAAGCGCCGACACCTCGCTATTCGCGCGTTACAACCGCGCGCAGCTCCTCGTTCTCGCGAACAAACGAGCCCCCACGACGCGCATTCATCCGGCTGTGAAAGACGCGAACGGCTCGTTTTCCGCATAATTTCATTCCACGCGGTCGCGACAACGCGGTATTTTCCGTACGCGGAAGAGAATTTATCAATAGCGCCTCTCGCGAGCGTCGCGGTGCCGCCGCCGCGCGGCGCCATCGTACGAGACGTTACGACAAAACGAACCGTTGCAATAACGAACCGAGATGATTACTCAAAAAAGGAGAAAAAAAGATAATCGCTTGAACGTTATTCGAAATGTAATGCGCTCGAAATAGTAACGATGTGATTTTTGTAAATGTATATAATTACGAAGAAATAAAAATTCCCTTACTTCGCACATCGTGCTGAATAACATTTAGTAAATACATATAGAAAATAATTGAGAAAAATGTATTTCTTTAATATTTATTTAAATATCGTTGTAAATGGTATTTCAAGTTTGTCGACATTTAAATTTCACTGTATGTATGTACAAAAACAGACGACGAACAAAAGAACACAATATTTGGTGCAGCGGAGCGGGGAAAACGTCAAATAGGTTTTTCTAATCAAATTGCAATCGCTAACATTTCTAGCTGTCAAAATTTTCAGTTAACAGTATAAAGATCCTCTTAAATTCCTCGTTACCAATCCGTCGAACCAAATATTATTTCGGTTGCGAAAATTCTTCTCAAAAAATTTAATAATAAATTCATTAAAAGATTTATTTAAAATTTTCGAGGGATAAAAAATAAAAGGTAATGTGACGGACACGAAAAAAAATCCAGTACTTAAAACGGAAATGGCTTGATTTTTTTACAGTTTCCTGTAAAAAATCACGAATTAGGTAACGAAATATGGCAATCTAATTTTTGCGTATACTTAAAATTTCTATTTTCAATTATTTTATTTATATTTTAAATTAAAAAATATATTGCCTTATGTTAAAATATACGAGCATATTTCGCCATTTTCATTTTCTACTATTAGCTTAACAAAATGGGACAAACTATGGGCAGAATGCCTGAAACGTGGGTAGGTCTCCTGGAAGAGAGAGATCGTGTTTTACATTGGAGTTCCGAAGTGTTGGCGAGAGTGCAAGATAATGTTAGGAACGAGGATACGTTCTTGATGGATTATGATGATGACAAAGTTGACGCCAAGATCGACACGTGGATTAAAACTAATCAGACGCGGGTTAACGAGACATTTAATAAATATCCAAACGCGTCAAATCAGCTAAAAAATGTAGTTAACACCGGAATAGAAAAGGTGATTAATGCATTTTATCTCTTTATAAGATGTATACGTCAATTAATGTTAAATCTCTCTCGCACAAAGTAAAAGAATTTGTTGGACGTATATCGTGAAGTTAAATCGTTTCCCATGTAATGTTTAGCTTACTGAAGAAATACGAGCGAAAACGAGGAAAGATTACAAGAATGTATACAATGACATTAAGAAGTTCAATAAGAAAGTGGATCAATTAGGTTCAGACGAACGAAAAATTCACGCCGAAATACAAAATCTGGAATCGGAATGTGTGGGCGACGTTAAAAAATTCCAAAAGAAATTTGGACCATTGCGATTAAAAGTTTTTGACAATTTGAGAACCGGCGAGAAAATGATATTCCAAGATAAAAGACTAAAAAGCGATTTTACGAAAAAAGTAAAGTTTCTCTTATATAGTATGTTCAAAAAAGTGCGGCTTATATTCTAATAATTTAATTGCACTTGTTTAGGTTTACGATATTGATCACAAAAATTCTGCCGAGTGCGTGAAACGGATCGATAAATTGCTTAAAGAATTCGAAAAAAATGTAGCAAAAGAAGTAACATAAATAAAATAGCGCGGATGAAAATGTCTCATTGTCAACTTAGTATACATAATCGGTAACACGTTTATTAAAAATTTATTTAAAAATATAACGAATTTTTTTTTTAATATTATTTTGATTTGCAACATTCAATTTTACTCGAAATCATTATATGAGAAAAAGGAAGTATAGTTACGTATTATAAACTTACATTAATCAAGTAATAATAACTATAGAAAGATTGACGTATTGTTGAATGCTTTTGGTTGATTTCCTGTTCTGTATATAATCGGTTGCTCATGTCTCGAATGAGAAAGAGGATAAGGAATTCCTGGATAATCTTCCCGTCGTAATTGGTAGTGTGAATGATGGAAAAAGAGAAGAAAAGGAAAGAATCGAAAGACCATCTTTGCCTGATGAACGTCTAGAACGAAAGAAAAGAATCTGGGTTGTACAGAGTGTTCCGATATTATCGGATGCCTTTTTCACTAAGCTTTAATTCACTTGGAGTCAATTTGTCCTCAGCAAAAACGTATAATTTAACCTTCGAATAATTAGAAATAATAATATAATTTATAAATATAAATAAAATTTTCATTTTATAAATAATAATTAAATTTTCATAATTACGAATAATTATTTTAGAAAGGATCTCTAAGCTTTAGGTAAGAAATGAGAGAGTCATAAAATTGTCAATAAATTTTATGCGAATTTGATAGAAAATTAATAGGAAGCTTAGTTGTATAAAATATATATTATTAGTATTAAAAATGATATATTAAATAATAGTTTCGACGTTTGAAAAAAATGTCTAGAAAAATTAACAGGAGCTTTTGGTTCCAAGACACTCTGTATAATCTAAAAATTGCTCCCTGCTTCCCGGGTTGCGTCACAGATTCGAATTCTCTCAGGATACGATCAATGGATCCGGATTCGCCGTCATAGAATGACGCTAGTAACCTTAACGATTCCTTCGAGGCTCGCTATATAGATCCTTTGCAATGCGTATCCTTGAGTCTCTCCAATCGCGATCCTAGAATGCCACACTCCAGATGACGTGCGGCAACGGGAGAGAGAGAGGTATGAATATAAGACTACCCCGTATTCTGTATCGACTTGGTTGGGATAGGCTCTCTTGGAGGCTCTCGTGATCAGGAGAGCATGAGTGAGCAAGTAGTTCGCAGCTCTGTGATGCCACGATACGATCCAGGAGCGTATCACTTCAAGCGATTTTTGTAAGCATCATGGACACAATTTAATTGTAAGGCTTTATACGTACGATTTCCTAAATGTCCATAAATTTGTAAAATATTTATATAAACAATATATGTTATAATACTTTTAAGATATAATCTAAGAGCTAATCAAATTTTGCAATCAAAACAGTTCCAAACAGTTGATTCGACATTGAATTAATAGGCAATATTCATAATCCGTTCTTACTTTAAAACTGTCTTAAGTAATATCTGAAGATGCTAATATGGATAGATCCTCTGATTGGTTCGTGACATCTTAAAACTTGTACTTAAGACAATTTTAAATACAATAAAAAAATCGACTATAAATACCGTCCAATGTCGACGTCAGTTTTTTAACGATACAAATCAACTATGTCGGTATTGCAGGAATATCAATTTTCTTATCGATTCAACCAGCTGTCAACCATATTAAATCGACATTGAATCAACCTTGAATCAACATTACATTTCTGACTAGACTTTTGGCATCAACAAAGTTAATACCAAAATAGTTGAACCACTTTTCGGTCTGTGGAAAATTATTCCCGTTTGAATCAAAAATATCACTTAATTATATTATTGAAAAATTGCAAAATCATGTCAATTAACAAAATCTATCTGCTCTAATAAGATTTTCTAAGATTATATGCTCTTAACGCAGCTTATAGTTATGAAATTTGTACTATTTGTAGCGCGCTCAAATTATGCGTACAGTTAATAAAATTTCAGACATAATAACTTTTAGCCGAATATGGATGAGACCAATTTATTTTAACGAGATTTTCAAAATTTTATACTTTCCATATATAGCTCGTATTAGAGCAACAGAACTCAGGATTCTGTTCAAATTATACATGCCTTGATGCACTATGCAATTCTGACCCTGTTTGAAAGCTGTAATGTAATTT
>NW_017305397.1:1151435-1162592 GCF_001594115.1 Trachymyrmex septentrionalis | reverse complement strand
TATTTATTAACTTAGATCTCTCAAGATTATAGAAATATATTGTACTATATATATAGAAAAGTATTGTATTAATTTATATATATATATATATATAATATATATAATTAGGCAATAATTATAGAACAAAATAGAATAAAAAAATCACATAAATTAAATTTCAATAATTGAGTCAAAATGATGCAATGTTTATAGAATGAGATATTTTAGCTGTTAGTAGGTTAAAGTTATTTATAATTTAAAAGTCAAGGAGCTATTATGATTGTCACGGAATATCAATTATGTAAAAATACGTGTAAAAGACTAGTAACTCTTCTGAAAATATCTACCATCTAATCAAATCGCTACAAGTCTGAGCTTGGAACATGTATTTAATATTCATTTAATGATATAAATGCAAAGTTGTATCAATTAGAAGTACTCGAAATGAAAGCAATTTAGATATCCATGAAAGTGTGTATTCATTATTGTTGGTACTCACATAAAAATTTATACAATAAAGCATATTTCATTGCACCATTTAAATTAAAATGCTAAAAATTTAAATTAAAATTTTTTCCGTTTTCTGTTTATATTTTTTTAACACTATGTAACTTTTTAAGAGTTTAAATTTTTACAATTTTTGACTTGCTATTTGTAGAATATCAACAGTTAAAAAATTTTTTTATGTCAATAATTACATAATAATGACAACGATTATCTCTGCTCAATAAAATCATTAGCAAATTTACCAATCGTCGATAATTATTGCGTAAATTTTTATTTTAATTGTAAATTTTCTCAATAATTAACAAAGTATAATAAAAATTGATACTAATTAAAAGTTTAAATGTCATAAAATTGAAAAGTTTTTTTAATTTTACAATTATAAATTTTTAATTTATTTTTACATAATTTTTGAGAATTCAAATCGCATAAATTCAAAGTCAAAAACCAATAAAGAATAAAAAAATTATGTATCAAAGCTACAAATTTGTCTATTAATGTAATTTAATTATACAGTCTAAAATGGTCTGTATCTTTCAAAATCACATACCAAAAATGCAAGACTCGCGACAATCTGTTATAGAAAAGAGAGAAATAAAGAAAAATATTTACTGTTATTTAAAAATTTATGGGATGTGAAACAAAATTCTCTCGATAAAATACCAATCGAATCGGTATTCCAAGGATATCATGATAAAATATTGTGCAATGTCCCATTTTGCTTCGTAATTGCAGTATGTATGGAAAAAGCAGTTATATGAACAATGATTTCCGATATTTTCCGAACATAATGTCCAATGGAATTTCAAATAAAATTTCCAATAAATTCCATTACATGTGCGGTTTCAACGATTTGACCTTATTACCTGTGTCACTCGATTATCCGAGAAAAAAGTTAATGTAATTTATTTTACAATTACGTAAAGCGTATTTGCAAATATCAAGAAACAGTAATATCTCATACCAAATGAATATATAAGTATGTCACGACACTTTTAATGTTAAAAACGCGACTCGTTTACACGACCTTCAATAGCCGTGATCGTCTAGTGGTTAGGACCCTACGTTGTGGCCGTAGTAACCCAGGTTCGAATCCTGGTCACGGCAATGCGTGAAAGCATTGTCACGGTGGAGGTTTTTTTTTCTTTTATATTAAATATTAATTAAAAAATAATTTGAAAGCACCGTCACAATGAAATTCTTTTCCTTCATCTTTTTAAATAAATTATTAATTACACAAAATTATATGAGTTCAATATCACTAGATTTATTGTCGCTAAAAATATTCTGTAATCAATTACGTAAACCCTTCTAAGTCGTGATTATCAATTTGCACAAAAATTCTATGAATTATCTTTTGTTTATATATCGTATAGTTTCTATTCTTTATAATTTACAATAAATATTAAAACATAATTTAAAAACATCGTCATAATAAAATGTTTTCTTTCGTCTTTTTAAATAAATTATTCACTATGTAAAATTGTGTGAAATTATTGTTTGTAAAAAAATTGCTCTAAAAACATTTTGTAATTATTTATATATAATTTTCTAAATCATAATATTATAAAATTCTATTATGGTATAAAATTCTACGAATTGTATGTATATCGTATAGTTTCAGTCTTCATACGAATGATATTTATAAAACCACAATGAAAACTTTGACGTGCAGCAAAATCGAATGCATTATTGCAATCATTCTCCGAATACCTTTGCCGAAAATACTAACAGATTGTGACATTTGATACAGTCGTGTGGCATTATGCAACTGAATAAATTAAAATGCGAAATTGCATTATTAAAGATGTCAGAAAAGCAATTTGAGAAATAATCACCACACACTCGTGAATTGTGCAAACGTAAACTATTATAAATTAAAGTACAATTGCTATTATAGCAGTGTAGTGCGGGATCGCGTACGACTTGTATCCGACTTAAAATTTTTAATTGGACGTTATTCATCGGTCAATATGATCACCCAACATCAATTTTTGTTACTTATTCATATTTTATACTGTGTTGGTACGTATAAAAGCTTTTTCAATAAATATTATTTAATTACATTTTAATGATTAATTTTAACATGAATATACTGACAATTATTTTGATAATACAAAAAATTATATGAGCAAAACATAGATTGTTTTATAAAATTAATTATTTAGATAGATAAATGTGAAATTTATTACTTTAATTTTAACGTTTATTTTATTACTTTATATGCAGTCCAAAGAATTTTTTCGTATCAAAGATCTTCTCAGAATGAAAGAAAAAGTATATTGTTGGAAGTAATTTCAAATTTACACAGTGTGTAATTTAAATTCTCTCTTACGTATTCTAATAGATTTGCCAACACATCTGTCGTTATTAATAATTTATGTATCACACTAGTGATAAACATAAATTAGTAATCAATAAACATTCATGATAATTAGAAATGCGTGTTTGCAGCAATTCATGGCATTTTATTAGACGCAAACGATGCCGAAACTTGCAATTTACTATGCATAAAATGTAACGGTTCCGCAGTATTTGCAAACGGTCACTGTGAATGCAATTTTGTTGACGACAGTAACAAAGGTATTATCATACATTTACAAATTTATCTTCTGTGTGTAAATACATTGCTAAAATAGTTGTCTAAAAAGTAATATCGCTTATTTCATGTTTTAACTCAACAATGCAGAATGCATACAGCATATACAAAAAGAAATTCAAGCTGTCGAATTGAATATGCTTTCTGATGATCTGACAGACGAGGAGCGAAAAATACGTTCTGTTTTAAAATACAGGCGTCGTCTCAGACCAGGTAAAGTAAAATTATATATTTATATAATACATTTTAACTTTCTACAGACTTAAATGTTTCAAAAATACCTTCAAATAAACATTCCTTCAAAAAAAGTGCCACGTTTCGTATTCCTATTTCAAAAACTCCATTGTCATGGAACATTCAAAAACTTTTCCTACAAAAATAGTTTCACACAGTTTTACAGCTAATTATTGGCATAAAGGTAATTTTATTCATAAAGGATACTGATTAGTATCCAAATCCGAGGATTCTGAAACTCCAAAGGACATTTTTAAAATACCTAAAAAACGTTATACAAACTAAGGTATCTTTTAGGATTTTCTAATGTCGAGGTACCTAAAATAAAGACTGTCGAATTGCCTTATAGGAGATGCCGAGAAAGTGGCACAGTATTTTATCAATGGAGGACCAGAAGCTGGTCACTCTCATTTTGTCAGGGTGTTCAATGCAACTCGCGATAGCATCGATTCTGCGACAAATTCGTTTTCGGGAGTAGTTGACAAAAAAAGTAATTTTTAAGATTTCACGGTGTATCGTTAACCAGTCCCGTTTCTTGGAATACATACGACTTTCTGTTGTATATGATATCAGATTACACATCGTACGTGAGTCCAACTATGCAGGGAGTAGATCTTTCGACCTTAGGGACAAAACCACCCTTTATCTATCCACCAACCGGAGTGTACGATCCAACAACGGTTCCGTTGAACACAATTTCTCATCCACATGGACTACCTCACGCTTTACTTAAAGCGGTCACATTTCCCGCACACGTTTTGCACCGTATACTACACCCTCGTGTGTACCATCATTATCCTCTGCACCATCGCGGTATCATCAGAAGTAGTAATGTAAGTAGCGTTTAATTACATAATTTGTAGTCAGTTTAATGAAAAGCATAATAAATATGTTTTATTTAATCTGAATAAACGTTTCATACGAACGTCCACATGTTTCACCTTTTAGATAAAATTGTAGAAGTCTAAAAAATGAATTCGATGCTTTTAATAGATATGCATATATAACAGCAAAAATTAAAACAAAAAATATATTAATGCTACAATTAAATCTTTTTCTATTAGTTCCCACAGGACACATCAGATACAGATCAAACTGTTGGTCAATGTGAAAATAATGATGGTTCCAATACTTCCAACTTTCCTATTGCCAGAAGTAATGCAGTAAGTTTCTTATTATTTTTTATTATTTAATACTAATATATTTAATTCGTAAATTTTATTTAATACCAAATTCTTACATAAATTTGTAACTTTTTCTTAATAAGTAATGAAGTAATGAGAAATTGTGTCGTTTAAAATTAAGAAATTGCAATATTCTTTATATTAATAAACAAGAGTTATGATGCAAGTTATGACATTCTATACAGTGATATAAACAATTGCTCGATTGGTGAAATCGTTAAATGCAATTATACATAACTAAGCATTAAATTGACTTTTGTAATAAAAATAAATTATAAATTAAAATCTATTTCTTCCAGGATAAACCTGAACAAAACGTTTTTGGATTGAATAATCCATTACAGTATCCAGTAGCATACATCGCAGACGAATTGTACCAACCAATGCAATATCAGAATTACCCATATCCATACAATTCTTATTATAATCCTTTGATAAATATGTTCCATGCCGTACCTAATGAATATCTTCTTCAATCTATGTCGCTATATCCGCAAGATAAATTATCGAATCCATGGACTTCTGCGTCCAATCCACAATCTTTTTGCAAAAATAATATAAATACTGAACAGAAAAATGAAGTTTTATCTGCTGACAAAACCAAATATTCGAATGAAATGGAAAAATCTGACGATCCAACTAAAAACAACATTCCTAACGAAGAAAAGAAAACAGTGAAAAACGGAAACGATAAATCATAGGATAAATTAAATGCATTGTATATATCTAATCTGTTCAAAATATAAATTTAAATTTCTTATTATTGTCATATTTATACTACAGCAAACAAATAGTAATGTAATTATTAAATTTTTTCCTTAATAAAAGAAATTTTTAACATTAACTTATTCATTAACTTATTTCAATCATTCTATTCTAAACCAACTGAATACATACTCATATACCTACATATAATATAGCCCTATATCTTATAATGCTTTTAGTTTCAACTCAAATTTAAAAGTCCTAATAACAGAAGTCAGTGAAAGACTATCTTTATTCATATTTAGAACTAGAGATATAAAAAATAAAAAGTATTGTAATAATCTAAACAATAACTATATAAACATGACATAATTTTAGGTTGATCCTGCAATTCTCATCGCACGTATATCCCTCAGTTTTGAAAAAGTATAATCAGAAAATTTTTTAGAGATTATGAATAAAGAAGTTTATAATAAAGTTCACAAAGTAATTGTTTGTGAAAACCATTTCAAAAATCCATACTCCATTTATAGCATTATTTTAATTTTTGTCTTATATATGATGTGATAAAGCATAGAATTTAAGAATGAGCATATATATTCAAACGTTTTGTATAATATAAAATATATAAATATAAATAAAAATTCACTCTTAACAGTTCCATCTCCTCTTCTTTATCTCCTTCCTTTGCCTTTCCCTTTCTTTGAAGTCGACGTAGATGGCTGCGATGCTTGCTCGCTAGAGCTCTGCTTACCCTGGCGAGTCTTCAGCTTTGAAATTGAGCTACCAACATACTCCAGCAGGGAATCTCTGGTAGGAAACTCGGATTTTACCGGTGTTCCATCGTCGTTTTTCAGCTGCACGCGAATACGACCGCGAAACAGAGGTTCCTTGCTACGTTCTTTCGGATGCAGCTTATTCTCGACGCCTACATTGAGACCCGCTGCCAACAAGACATCCCGTATTTCCTGATGCGTTGGATTTTCTACACACTTATCCTTGGCCAGCTTTCGTCCATCTGCCAAGCTTCTCTTGTTGTTTAAATATATTGGATAAATACATATCCATCTATAAAAAAAACAACTTATCAAATAATGGCGAATTTAAACTTGTATTGTAAGGCCGTGCGCACAATAGAGGAAATATTAGAAACAGAAAGATATTAAAATTTCAACCTATCAGAAACTATGTATTCCGACTGCTATCTAATAGGTTAAAATCTTAAATATCTATTCCTATTCCTAATATTTCCTCCATCGTGCGCGGGACTTAAAGGTTTAAATAAAATATGTTAAATATCTGCTTTAAAAATAAAGTACTTATTTTAAGTACTTTTTCCAAGATAAAACTTGTGGATTCTTTGACCTATATGTTTAACTATAAATTCAACTTTGACGTCAGATATCACAGATTTATTCGAATTTGTTTTTGAGTTCTCAACGAATAAAAACAATTGAAGTGCCTTCAGTCTAGACGTATGTATTCTGTATTCAAAAAACTTTTATAGGTTAGATAATACATAGATCGTAATTGATCGTAATGAATTTTTACGGAACTCAAGAAACATTATTTCAATTAATATTTGATAGGAATACGTTAATGAGAAAGCTATTTCTCTATTGATTTACTGTTATTACTTTACCTTTCATGCTCACTGTTTTTCTTCGAAGGATTCCAGGCAAGCGACATAATGTGTTGCTACCATACGGCTTCCAGTTGTACCACACACATATTACACTCTCTTTTCAAATTTCTGGATTTATCTTCACTAAGTACGGCTTGAAATATAAACAATTTGTAACTTTTCTATATAAAATAAATAAAGTACAGCGTCTAGATGATTATCACTCGATAAAACAAAACTAAAAGTTCTAAAAAAAGAAACCAAGAAATATAAACTACAATTAACTTACACACTTAAAGTGCAGCTAAACAAAGGTGTGTAAAATTGATAAAATATTTATAATTTATACAAGAATTTTGTATACGTGTATCGCAAAAATATTATCAGCGTTTAAATGAAAAAGTAAGATATATCGTAACGAAATAAAAAATATAAACCACGGGCTCGTCCGGGATTTGAACCCGGGACCTCTCGCACCCGAAGCGAGAATCATACCCCTAGACCAACGAGCCATATGATCATTTCCTTCACAAAGTGTCCTGAACTCTCTCCACTCTTGTCAATATAATATGAATAATTCATCATTCTGCATATATTAACAATATTTCACCAAGCTGTAGATAATTAATAATATTTCATCAGTATATTACATACGAACGTGAAAAAAGTAAGAAATCAAAATATGCTGCTTAAAAAACTTATATTTAATCTAATATTGAAACTTGGCAAAAACTGAATTACAGCTAATATAGGTATTTAACAAAATATTGGGATTATGATAAAGACATATGTGAAAGTTGATAACAATTTCATTCATACATTTATTAATTGTCCTAAATAAATTAAACACACAAATTACATAAGTACAGTATACCTAATAAACTTTTAAGACAAATCTAAAACGTGTATATGTGTGTGTTTGGATCGTATTTATAACATACAGTACATATAACAATAAACAATATACTTGTCTATAAATTTAATGTATAAAATTTAATGTATAAATTACAATTTTCCAATGTCTTGAACTAGATTACAAAATACAGATTAAAATAAGCATATAAATAATTAAAATAATAAACATATCTTACTTTATAAACGTATATGTATAAATTTTGTGGAAATACTATACGATAATAACCTGGGCAAGATTTTTTTTTTTCATTAGCATTTCTTGATGTGTAACTAGAGTGACAATTTAATTTCGTTCTTTCAATCACGCAAAAATTTTGTGTTAAATCTTGAACTGTAATATATATCCTCAATTCTTTGAAACATATCATTTCAAACAACTTTATTAAACCGTCAAAAAATGCATATGGAGATTTCTTCCTACACATCTTTAATTTACTAAAAGAATTACTAACTACTTATTATATTTAAGCACTTCTTTTAATTATAAACCTTAATCCTTTCCCTACTGTTAATAACCTAGAGCAACATTCTCTTTTGCAATATTATATTTTTCAAATATGAATATATTTTATATATATATTTATATCCTCGCTAACTATTTTAGTAATCAAAATACCGATTACAAAAATTGTACCATCATGTAAAGTATTGGTATTTTATCCAAATTCGTAATCATGAGGCACATGGTATTTGTCTACTTATTATCTTTAAATAATACTTGATAAATAAAATGGCATTTTCCATAACTATACACACAGTAATCATCATTAAGTTAGTACGCCCTATTAGCACAAAGATACCAAATTATTGCATCGACCTTTTTAAAATTTAGATCAAGAAATTATATGTGATTGGACAAATATTAGGTTGTCCGGCAAGTTAAAAATCGTTCTTTTTCAAACTTTAGATTTTAATTTTCATTTTAATGTTCATGCTCCCGTAATTTATCATACTGATATTAATAAATTACTGACATTGACAGAAATTTGATTTATAAATGATTTCATCAATATTCTGAATTAAAACGAATACATAAATCTTGAGTACAAAAAGACGATTATTTTTTAAATAACTTAATTGTTCTATAAAATTAAGTTGACAACTATGCTACATAGTGGTTATGCACGTAACACAATGTGTAAATATGCACGTAAATATCTATAACAAGGAATATAATGAAGAAAATAAAAAATTAATATATAAAAATATGTTCTAATCCAGTAAGGAGAGGATTACAGCGTAAATTTCTAGAATCACAGTAGATGTATTAAATACTTTTCTATCAATTCGTAGGTAAAGTGACAAATTTTAGATGTCATATGCCAAAGTTAAATTTACACGATTATGAAAAACTACCACAGAAATGGGAAGAACACAGTATATTAACATGGTGATAGGCACACCAGTAATTGGCAAAATGCTCTAAAAGTCTTCCATTTCTGGCCTAATAATATAATGATTTGTTGTTATCCGTTGGTGACTCACATCTCCATGTGAATCTTTGATCGGGTATCTTAATAGCTTACAATATATCATACATTATTATGCTAGGCGCACACTATAAACACGTTTAAAAACGTTTAGAACAACACTCTAGTGCAATGAGAAATACGATGAAAGGACAACAATTAACATATGTAAAAACAAAGGCCAGAGCAAATGTTACCAGTTGAGGCCAAATCTTTCTCACTTGCATGTATCATCGTACATTATATTGAATTTTATTCGAAAACGAATCTTGGTGTTAGGTTACCAGCCCATTGCAGAAGGAACACGAGAACCTACCGTAAAATCTTTATATTGAGAAAAGACACATATCTGAAAAAGTTTATCATATTAGAAAGTTTATCATGATAAATTAAAATTTTTTCAATTAAACTATCACATAACAAACCTTGTCTTTTAGTCGTTGACAAAGTTGTAGGGCAATAGTAAGCAATACTAGAGCATCATTCAGCCATGGTACGCTGCATTCTGCTTGCTGGGTTTCGTACTTAACACTGCCGTGAGCATTTTCTAACTGATAAACAGCTAAAACTAGTTTATAGCTTTGAATGTAAAAGCTAATGGCCAAATTTTCTGGGAGGTTCGGATTGAGAGATTTCTATGAACGAAACAAAATTTACAGTGTTACTTGCTATTAAATGTAACTAATACATTTATGATAAACTAAATGTTACAAACCATGTTCCGACTTTTAATGAGATCGTCAATTGTCTTCTTCCTAGGGACGATCAAGCTAGTTCTGCTCCTCTGAAGGCAGCCCAAAATATTACCTAGCACATGCATAACTTCATCCGACGTTTTAAAAAGATAATGTCTGTCTACATTGTCTATATGGGCAATGCCTTGCTGTAAATGATTAGCAGCATCTTGAATTTGTTGCAACTTCCACGGATGCTCACTTTGAATACTTGTTCTCATATTGACATTCTGTTGTCGCTGCACCTTAAAATTCACTTCCTACGAACAAAATGGAAATTTATCTCAATAAGACAATAAAGTCAGAAATTATAATTTTACTACAACTATAATTCTAAGTATAATCTTGATAGTGCACTAAGGACACTTTACCGCATTTGTGATGCTGTCGCCTGTCAGAACAGCAACGCACTTTACTTGATCATGCGGGGCTGCAAAAACAAATCTGTCTGTTTTATTGTGCTGATCATTACCGAAGAGAGCCAGTGGGAAGCGTTGAGCACATTCCTTAAAATAGATATGCAAGATTAATATGCATGACCTATGTGTCAGATACTGATATATTGACATACTGATATACTGACTAGACATATGATATTACATGGTTCACAAGTGGAATTAAATTTTTTTTTAATGCTAGGTATTATATACAGGGATATTTATACACAATTTATTTGATTATCCACGTACCATCAAAATATTCCTGAGTTGCGACAATGAGGAGTGCACTTCTTCGTGGAGTACCCACTCGAACTCCATTTGCTAGAAACAAAATTATCAGGATGTTATCGATTTAGTTGGAACAGGATGTTCGCGTTATCTATGCGGAGCGTACTATTTCGGGGAAATGTCAAACGGCATAACCTCAAAAACGCTCGCAGCGAGCCGACAAAATGAGTAAGCGTGAAACAATTTAACGCGGCGCAAGAATCTCGCTATCTGATGACTAGGGGCTAAATATCTAAGACGATTAGATAAACGCTAAGTAAAGGTAAATAGCTTACGAGATTGTGTGCCTCCTCCTTCTCGCAGTCCGCCATTTTTCAACTGGCGTCTCGCGCGACCGTGTCTCCACCTGTTTTTCGTTCCACACACCACCTTAAGTACACAACTTCATGCATATATGATTAATGGACTTTGTGTAGATATGAAGTATGAGTGATATGTGTGTATGATATGTATGTGTGTATAAGCGTTTATATGTGTGTGTG
>NW_017305397.1:1117349-1151335 GCF_001594115.1 Trachymyrmex septentrionalis | reverse complement strand
TGTGTGTATGATATGTATGTGTGTATAAGCGTTTATATGAGTGTGTGTGTGTTACACGTATGCACTAGTATGACACGTGTATTGAGGCGTATGTTTACGTATATACGATATTTTGGGAAGCATCCCGTTTATCAGCGAAGAATCAACGCGCAACTGAGCATTCAGTAATACTCAGTATCGTCAAGCCTCTCGAAGTATCGATTGCGTAAGTATCGTGAAGGACGTGAAGTATCATTGATCCCCTCTCAGACACGAAAGAGAACTGATTGAACTGATCTAAGAAAATAGATTATTTTGCTTCGTCATTTCCCAGTCTGTACTTGACTAATTCAAGGTCTGAACGCAGAGTATAATACGAATTTTTCTCCTGCGTGAATTAAGCGGCAAGTAATCCGTGAGAGGTGTCAAATTACGAGCGATAATCGGCCCACGTACAGCTCATTTCATTCAATTCGCTTGCCTGATTGTCGCAATGAAAACTCGGCATCCTTGGAGTTAAATGAAATGAAAACTCATTGCTTGCGCGGACTTTGTCAGTTCGCGTCAGGTATCTTTGATAACTATAGAGACGATTATAGATAATGTATTATTGATAATAATAAATTCCGAAATCGATTGGAAGAATTTTGCATGCCGCCATTTCTATGCTCGATTTTTTTCATTTGCGATTCTTACAATTGCTGACCAATTGTCTCAAGAAATTTTCTATTATTTGTTGCAGTATCGTCTGTGTCGTGAGATATTTACCTTCGCTGAGACCTGTTGCATCTGCATTGATCGTAAGTTATACGTACCTCGCTAAATTATTTATAAAAAAAAGCGTACGATTGTGTTTTTCCGATTGAGGTCAAAGATCGCTCTAATATTATCCCTGGCAGACCGACTGAAATAGCTTGAGACACTGCTTAGAAATTAACTCAAACTTTAATATTTGCTATATGTTAAAGAAAAAAATATTATATGCGTTTAAAGAAAAAATTAGTTTTTTTTTTTAGTTTATCGCAAGCTCATTGAGTGAATCTCGTCATTGTTTATCAAAGCCGACAGAAATTAATCTTCTGCTTGTTGATTTGATTTTTTTCGTTTTATTAATTTTTTCGCATTAATCAGCTGATAATTCACAAATGACACAATGCTTATATTCATAAGGTGCATCCAGAAGCACAATCGCTCACTGAGCACTCAATGAGCTCTTGTACCTGTTTGGTCTGTATTTTTAGATCTAGTGGAATATACTAATCAGATGCCAGAGCTCAGTGAGCGGTCGTACTTGTGGATGCACTCATAAACCGATATTTATAGTCGGATCTTATGTTTAAGATCATCTTAAGTACGGTTTTAAGAAGTCACGAACCAATCCAGAAGGCTGCATTAGCGTCTTAAGACATTACTTAAGACGATCTTTAAATAAGATTCGATTATGAATACCGGTCATAATAAAAGTCTTATATATTTAAGGCTTCCTTAAATTATCTTCTAAATATGAATTATTTTATTAGCTACTGAATATCTAAAGATAAATTTAAGGAAGTTTTAAAAAGGCTGAAATATGAATATAGACATAAATCCTTAAAATTACAACATCCAATAATTAACAATGCAATATTGTAATGGCCTTTTATTAATAAAAAATATATTATTTTGGTTACGTATAAGTGACAGTGCCACCTCAAATATGATAAACAATTATTAGTTTTAAAACAAATTTGTTATAACGCTGCAACGTATACAGCATATTGTGAGACTAATTTAAAATTTATTTAATACGGATAATCTTATTTCAAAGTGATTATGGCGAGAAAGTGATGAATTTTTAAATTTCATGAATTGCGTATCACAATGTGCACACGCGCACGTTTTATATTAAGACTCCATCTGTAATTTTTTGGCACAAGGAAAATTTTATTTTTTAATTTTTTAATTTTTGTTTAAATTTTAATTTTTATTAAATAAAGGTTTTAACATTTAAACAAAAACTATTTGGTAATAAAGATGTTGAAAAGACCTGAATTTTTCCATATTTTTTTAAAAGTCTAGAATAGTAAAAAAAACTTGGGCTGGACAAAAAATCGAGATTACACATGAAGGGTTAAAATAAGTACAAAAATAATGCTTAAGACGTTTTATCTAATTTCAAGTTTCCTCTTTATTTCTTTTAATTTTTATTTTTTCTTAGAATTTTTTTCTGAATCATGACTTTGAAGTTGTATTACGATTTACTCTCGCAACCTTCGAGAGCAATATATATACTTCTCAAAATGTGGAATATACCGTTCGAAAAGAAGATTGTAAATCTGAAGAATCTCGAACAATATACTCCAGAATTTGAACGGATCAATCCATATAAAAAAGTCCCTGTTATAGAACACGATGGTTTCAACCTTGGTGAAAGGTATTAATTCTTTTCATAGAGTAACATAGAATTATAAATAAAATATCCTTATTTAATTGTTTTTAACAGCCTTTAATTATTTTAGTGTAGGGATTATGCGATACATATGCCGAGAATTTAAAGTGGATGATCATTGGTATCCTTCCGAGTCGAAAAAACAAGCAAAGGTTGATGAATATCTCGAGTGGCAGCATCTCAACACAAGACTTCATTGTGCAGCGTATTTTTTAGCGAAAGTAAATGCTCTCTTTTCTTTAAAAATGTATTCTTTTACACGCTGAATATTTAAACATATTTAAAAAAAATAGTTTCTTAATCCGCTAATGCGAGGTAAGCCGCCAAAACCGGAAAAGATAGCCGAATTGGAAAGTCGTATGAACGATTGTCTTGACATTATTGAGAATGTGTGGCTGAAAGATAAGCCGTTTCTGACAGGAAACACGATTAGCGTGGCTGATATATTCTGTGCTTGTGAATTGGAACAACCGCGTAAGCTACATAAATCTTTCGATTTCATGCAATATGATATATACTGTGATTAAGATTTGAATAATCAAGAATTCTTTTTTGTAGGAATGGCCGGTTACGATCCGAAGAAAGGGAGACCACGTCTGACTGCTTGGATGGAGAAAGTTATCATGGAAACAAATCCTCACTATGAAGAGGCTCACAAATTCTTAAATCAAATAGCTGCACAACAGCCACAGCAAAGCTTTACTTTTAAACTTTAATTGTATATAAAGAGTCTTTCTATGATGTTATAAATATATACATATGGTATATATTTATAGATATATTTATGGTATATATTTACGGAGGTATATATATGTATCAAATATGTAATCTATTTTAATCGATAGATAATATCTAAAATTTGAATTTTATTTTGATATTTTTGATATTCCTTAAATAAATATTTACATTTATATTATTGTATTGTATTATGAGAAAAGTAATATATCGTTTGTTTTCTATCAATTTATTTGCCATTTATTCATTTTAATAAAACTGCGGTGCTGCAATTTTTTTTACAAATTGTTATAAAAGTATAAAAAAGTTGATTATGATTATATAACAATTAAAAAGCATTAGAGCGTGTGTGTGTGCGCGCGCGTGTGTGTGTGTGGGGGGGGGGCGCGCGCGTGTGTGTAGTGTTATTTTTTATAGATACGCGACTTTTAAGTACATATTAATAAAAATAATAATATTATATCAACTGTTTTTAGACACACATTTTCCATTAATAATTTAAATTATTTTTCAAGTTACTGACTGCAGCAAGGCCTCTCGTTGTAATCATGTTGGAGTAAGATATCGATGATGAGAAATCACATTGTAAAAAATTCATATTAAGAAAAAAACAAGACTCAATATTAAAAATGAGATATATACAATAAAATCAGTAAATTGGAGTATTATGACGCTATATTTCATACGCAAAGTTTTATATATAAAACATTTGATTTTACTTTTTTACTTAAATATATAAAATATATATAAAATTTGTATATGAAGTATTACACCGTATTCTTATTTACCGACTTTATTGTAAATTTTACTTTTAAAATTCATATGATTTCTCGTTTCTGATACTATAATCCAACATAATTGCAATGAAGAATCAGGAGTCTTAATAGAACAAAATTGCAGTCGAATGCAATTTTTATGACTTATACTGTAACGACTTATGACTGTAAGGTACATGAGAGGTAGCACGTTCGTAACATCTGTTACATTACAACATGTAATATACCGATGAGCTTATACTTTCCATATTATAGCTATTGCACAATATATACGCCATTTACTGTATAATAATAGATAAGATATAATGCGAAGTGCGCTGAATTTTTTGTATTTCGCAGTTCATAATTTACAAAGCAGAACATTAGACTGTGAACAAAGTATCATAAAATTACAGTAAGCGTTTATCTTACGACCAGGCACACTTTATCACATTCGTGGTGTAAATCCGATGCGACTGTAAGACAGAACTCGCATTCATTATAATTTATAATACATTGACTAGAGATACATAAATTATTGGGGTGAAAATATATGAATATCAAAACAATAACACATTTTGTATATCGTTCATTTTTCTTGATTATTGTTTTAGTTATTGAACATGCTCATTAATATTTTACAGATATTAATTTGTTTATCGATTGCCTTGTAGTTTTTACGATAATTTTCAGACAAGTTTTTTTAACTTAGGCATCTTCTTGGGGCATTTCTCTACATGGATACTCCAGTGACGAGTTTGGCATCTTTCGTCGCAGTAGAAGGCTGTTTCACAACCTAGGCACTTGAACATGGATCCGGTGAGGCCACAATTAGAGCACTCCAAATTATTCGTAGTTTCCAAAGTACGATTCACCTTACCCAGATGCGGCGTTTCACAGTTACGATTCTCTTTCCGCACGGGTTCCTTGGCGACCAACGTGTTATTGGACGCGTTATTGGACGCTAATATCGTAGCGGATTTGTACGTAGGCACTGAGGATGCTACTGTCGACTCCTGTGCGTTGTCGTCATACATCGCTGTAGACGATTGAGAATAAGTATCATCCGCTTTCACGTAAGGTAATCTATCCAGTATTAAATTTTGCAATTGACGGTAACTACCATTATTCAATCGCGAGTCTATATTGACGCCACCGACTGATTGCACCTGTTCTTGTGGTAAACGTTCGCGATTTGCCACTCTATTCGTCATCAGCTGCGAAGATTCATTATCCATGACACCGCCAATTCCTCCAGGTACCATTTCTGTGTCAGTTCTTCCGTAGGATGGTAGCGTACCACGCTGTCGGCCGAAGGAAGCTGCCGCAACCACCGCAGCAGCTGCCGCTGCAGCAACGACATCCGGGATCATCCTATTTCTGCCACATTGACTATTGCTCGCAGGATAGCCAGCCAAGGAAGTGCGTGCCAAAGATTGCTGCGCGGAAGCTGGTAACGATGGAGGTGGCGGTAACAGCAGTGGTGGCAAACAGGTCGACGTGGTACCGTTTTGCGTAGCAGCTGTCGCCGTCCTCAGACGATCATAGTCCAAGCCGGCAGCAGCGGCAGCTGCCGGCTGATAGCCGCCCGCGGATAAAGTACCGGAATATTTAAGGAGATCCGCGGTAAAGTGACGAGACGCCGAATCCTGCAGATGAGTAGGATAACGTTTGTCAAGATGTTGCATCTGACGGAGTGAAGCTGCGTGCGAATCTTGCAAAGGACCTAATTGGTAGCCGCTTATTGGCGGTGCGGTAGCGTGCAGACGTGAATGATAGGGATAATCGCCGTAAGGACATACCGCTGAGTGGTAGCCAAAAGCCGCACCGTAAGGTTCGATCTGCAACGGTAAACTAGCTAAATGATTGAATGATGAGGTGACTACATATGTATATTGTGAACTAGATACATAGTTCTCTAACCGATTGTGAAATAAAATCGATATCTAGTAGACGCGTTTCGTTTATATATTGATTAGTTCATTGATCTTCTTATCTCTTACCGCATAATTCGATGGATAGAACTGGGTAACTGAGATAGGTGGACAGATGCCCGGTCTCACTGGAGGTATAACTGATGATGCATACATTTGTTGCTGACGTTGCTGATACTGCTGACGCTGCCACCTTTCCGTATTCCATTGCGGCGCTACGTTGACTATGTTGTTTCGAGTCGCATTACTTGGTGCATTTGAGCGGATCTTTTGCGCCTCCACTCCAGGAACCTGTTTGCGAAGGAACAGTAGAAAATTCATTAGTAGAAAATGATTCATCGAAATAATTCATCGAATGAATTGGTGAAAATATAACTTACACGAGCGACCTCCGCCGTTGACGCAGTTGGTAAACTTATTCCAGATTGTAATTTAGATTTCGATTTAGTAGCTTGTTTCTTCGACATTCGCGCTACCCAATTACCCAGCGTAGGAAATTGCTCCGTCATAATACGATTTCCGTCATTTCGCTGATTGGTATTCTCCTGAGTGACTCTGTTGCTATTAGGCAGACTAATATATCGATTGCGTGAAAAAACATGTTAAATTCCACATATATAGATCAAACTTAGAATTATGTAACACGTCATATATTACACTTACACGATACATTGCTGATTTGAGCTGCTAACAGTAGATCTAGATTGAGCAAAATTCAAGGGTATTGCTGGATCCAAGGCAGCAGATTGATTCATGCTTGATGTTACCTAAAATTACGCAAAATACGTTTTATAACTATAAAACTCGGATCAAAATTATTTTTTGTAAATGCTCGAGTCTTTCATTGATAAAAAGAAAAAAATAAATACATAATTGTTAATAATTAATTACAACATAGCATAATACAGGACAATTATTAAATTATTGCGTATAATAATTTGTAACGTATAATAATTTTTAACAAGAAAAGGTATGAGATACGATGGCAATAAAAAAAAATTAACTGGCAATAAATTAATATAGATTGTTCCACACAATTGTATTTTTCATAGAAATGTAGATGATACTTGCAATTTTATGGAGTTCAATATTTTACGCAATTGTGTGTTGTTGACTATTATTAATCCATAATTATTCATAATTTTTGACAGATTACCTTCTCCCTCGAATTTTGGATGACGTCTGTGAAGACGACGTTCTCGCGTGCGACAGACGAGCCGTAATAATTCGACTGTAGTTGCAAGATGTTAGTCACATTGGCGGCGGGTACTTGTCTGACCATCTCTTCTTGTGCAGCTGTAACTGTACTCGTGACTACTCTATTCTTAACATTGATTTTCTCTTCTGAGTAAGTTCTGTATTTCATCGTTTTCCTAGTATCCTCCATGATCGATGGATTAGATGGTAAAGCTTCGTTCGATTTCTGTTCCAGCTTCTGTTTCTCGCAGGCGACTTGTTTGTTTTCGGTTTCCGAAACCTGTGTTACTTCGTCGAGATGTCCCTGAGCGACAGGTCTTTCTTTCATGTCTCTCATTTCGCTTCCATCTATTTCAAGGTCCATTGTCGAATTCAGAAAGTTGTCCGAAGGCATCGTCGGTGTTGTTTGTCGATGTTCCTCAACGTCGCTAAATGTTTTAGTATCCTCCGGAATTTTCTCCTCGATTTCCGGATTCTTCATTTTCGACAAAGTTTCTTCTTCGTTCCACTCCGCCGTACTGTTTTTCGGATCTTCAAACTCGGACGATGAAACCGGAGATATAGCTGGCATTGTTACATCATCGTGTATTATCGTTTGATCCGTATTATTCACCTTGACTTCTTTTTCGATTGGCGAGCTCGGCGAGCTGTCGCCTTTATGCCAGCTTTTGGTGACGACCAAATTTTGCTTCAGACATTCGAGAGCAGTTGGTTGGATTGCTATGTAAACTCTGGGTAATACTGGTGGACTGTCTCTCATCGCGTCGGGCGATTTACCTTTCTCGTAGTCGATGGGAGAACGCGGCGACAATTTCGGTGGTTCCGGTGAAGGAGACGGAGAAACGCTGCTTCTGGATATTCCATTCATCTTTTCAACATAAATATATTAATTAGTATTTATGATATCATATGAAACAATCGATTTTTTTTACAACATACATGTTTATCTATCGAATTACAACCCGAGGAAGGGCGATCTTTTCAGGAAGAAAGAAGGATGTTAAAAAGGGACGGTTTAAAGAGGCATAACTAAAGCTCAGTTTCATAATGGTTAACCGAGGTTCGACTTATTTCTCATATCTTTCTAATTCTAGCTAGAAAGAGATGAGAAATAAGTTAAACCTCGGTTAAGAGTTGTGAAACTGGGCCTAAAAGGAATAGTGTTTTTTGTAGATTTTGGCCTTCTGTAATGTGTGTGTAGATGCGATAAAATGATTAAAAAATTTGTAATGTTTAGAAAACACTTCAATAATTAAGCACAAACATATATTTATCCAAATTTCAATCTTAATCTTGCTTAATTTTCGAGATATTTCCCAAGCATAACGAACTTTTTAATAACTTTATCATATTGAAGAAATCAAAATCTACAAAAAATTATTCCTTTCCTTACACTTTTTCGGACAAAATCGGCTTCTTTTTAACATCCTCTTTTATTTTATTCTGAGAAGAGCATTTCATTTTTAATTTCTGTCATATTCTATTTACCTGCTCGATATCACTGTCAACAGCAATTTTCTCAGCTGACGTGCGCTCGTCGTTCAGTTCGTTCTCATAGTCAAGATCAACAACGACGTCGTCGGTCGTCGGCGGAATGGAGGCGGACAACTTGCATAGCAGCTTCGAGATGTTCTCGATTTGCTTCTCGTAGCAATTCATCATCTGCCGCAGCCGGGTGTTGCGCTGCGGGCTCGTGTCGGTGGCATTATTGCACACGGTCATCTCCCGCGAGAGCTCCAGCGCTTTCCCGCGAAGTTCCCGCAATTTCTGGCGCAACCGGTTGCGACGATACTTGATCTTGTAGCCGTCGCTCTTCGGCGAAGATCGCCGACTCTTATCCTGCGTGTTGTCCGATGATTCGAGCTCGTTCTCCGAGGCTTCGCTGCTCCAGAAAGAAGTAGTGGAGTATCCGGACGGAGATTCCGGACGTGGCGTGGCCCCGGTGACAATGCGATAATTGGACTCGCTTCCTATCTCAGAGTTCACTTCGATATTATGTCGATATTCGTCAATGGTGCTCGCTGAGGAAAATAAATAAATAATAACGATGTATAAAGAAATCTACATTCTTTGAGTGCATTGAGTGAAATATTTTTTTATTAAATTATAAAATGAAAAATTCATCAAAATTAAGTACCTTGTGGTAGAATTTCTTTGTATAAGAATTTCGATAAATAATCTAAATTAAATATTGACAAAATTATTCATGTTACTCCTTAAAAATGTTAATTAAACATTGAATACATTAAATACTGTACCTTCACGCACAATCTTCTTCAGTCTTAATGGTGGCACGACTTTGTTACAGATTTCCTTCTTTTCTGCCTCTGGCTCCGTCGTTGACACCTCCACCGGTGAGGAGTATCTTTTATCGGGTATCCCGAGACGAGAATCCCACAGCCTCACTAATACATGTTGCTGCAATTTTCTTTCTCCTTTGTCGGCCAAATTACCGGAATAAGTTTTGGAATACTCTTTTAAAATATTTTTAACGCGTTCGTCGCGTACATGGCCGGCTTCGACTTCGTGGGATTTTCTCCGCTTCTTCACATCCTTGGTAATTTCTTTCTCATATTCCTTGTCCCGATCTTCGCTATTTTTTCTTTTAACGCTATTGACCTCTTTCGTAATCTATAACGTATCATTATCAATATCAACAACGTCGCATAATTAAGGCTGATAGTTAATTTTAATTTCCAATTTCGATCCATAAACAATGCTTTTGATTAGTCAAATTTAATGTAGGTCATATAGAGAACAATAAAACTATAATGACAAATCAATATTATTTCGTAAGACCACCCTCTAGTGCATAAATTCGCATATTTTCGTACGAAAATTTAAATATGCAACATGTATTAAATTATTTATGAATTAAAGAATTACTAGAGGGTAATCTTACGAAATAATATTGATTTGTCATTATCTATTATTCTCTACATGACATCTATTGACCTACATTAAATTTGACTAATCAAAAGCAAGCATTATCTACGGATCAAAATTCTCTTGTTTGTTAAAAGTGTAGTATACTCGAAAATAATCGTTTTCTTTTTGAAAGGGAAAAAAGAATAAGAAATGCCCAGTGCTACCTGCACGACATTAGTCATGTCTGGAAAAATGTAGTCCGAGCGATCGATGAATTCGCCCGGAAGCATCATTCCGTTTCCGTTTCCATCCTGCTGCCCGAAAGGGAATTCATTCAACTCGCTCGTCAAGCAGCTGCTCGGAGATACGTTTGACTGCAACTCGACCACGTCCAAGCTCGCGGATTTCGACAGCTTGAGAATTGGCGAACGTGTCTTCCGCAACGTTACTATCGACGCTGACCTCGTCGGTGTCGGCGGCGCTGGTCGGATCGGTAAAGAGCGATTAGGCTGCACGGGGATCACGCAAGGACCACGATCCCTCAAGGCGGTCGCCAAACTGCTGCCCGTACCACGTTGCTGCAATCTGCTAGAACTGTCGGCTATCATGATGCGAGGTTCTGGAAAAGTGCGGAATTTATAATTAGATATCTTTGACATGACAGAGGAACACGCCTACCCTAAAATGTCCGAAATCACTTTAAAAAAAATGCTCATTTGATAAACGTATTTTAATTAGATCTTTTTTAAAAATAGTCTTTTGTTTTAAATGTTAATTTTAATTTTACTTTCAAAACAGCCACTCGTTTTAATAACATTAATGAAATTCAGTACACCATCTTCTTAGAAGCTATTTCTAAGCGAATAAAGTCTTAAATGAGTATGATTTCGAACAATATATATTTCGAAAGACTATTTAATCGAGGCAACAAATGTAAATTGATTTGAATGAAATTTTCATTGATTTTTATTTAATTTAATCTAGTTTTTAACATCACTAATTTAGTTTGTAGCATCAAAAATTTTAATTTTCAAGATAGATATTTTTTAAAAAATTCATAAAAAATATTTTTGATATAAATTTAACTTTTTATACTAAAATATTTTTTCAGATTCCATAATCCTTGGAGAATGACCGTGAATGAAGCACGAATTTATTTTTATACTTGTACGTAATCAAATGTTAAAAGCTGTACGTTGAAGAAATAATGAATAAATGAAGATTAGACCGGTTTATTCATACTTGTACTAATTGATTTTTCTGCGAAGATAAGGTAATTATATTTTATTTCTAAACGATTGTTTCTAAACGTAGCGTACATTGTGGTAATATATTATCTACACTTGAACATATATTCGATATCGCAGCTATAGATCGACGACGTTACTTAGGTAACATATCGCTGTTCATTATCACGTTCTCACCCGACATTTCTGAGCTTTCTTCGGCTTTGCTGAATCGTTTTAAAATTGTCTGTTTCCAGGTAGCTTGCTTAGACTCCTCGCTGGTTAGATCCACGAGAATTGGTGCTTTTTCGTTCGCCTCTGCCGAGGCGACTGTGCTCGATGTGGAGGCCGTCTCTACGTCGCCGATGTCACTCTCATAATAATCCAGATGTTCCGCCAGTTCTTCGTCTTGGTCGCTCATCAGGTCCTCTTCAGTCTTGCGTATCTTCGCGGCAACGGTGACGCTATCCTGCTGCTGCAGTTGACACTCCACGCAATCCTTGCATGTGGCGCACACATCGACCTCATCATCTTCGAGCTCCGTCGAGCTGGAAATCCGCGGACAAGCCGTCCTTTCTTCGTTACCACTGTCACTGTTCTCGCAGAAGAGTTCGACGATGTCGCAGGCGATGACATTGGAATCGTTCGCATCGATAATTGTGGAACATTCATCAAATCGTGGTAAGCTCTTCTCGGTATCATTAGATTTGTCGCGTGTTTTGCTACGGGATATCGTGATCCTGGGCCAATGGGTTTTGGATGCAAGCGTCTGATTGGATTTATCTTTCTTCCTCTTCCGCGGCTTTAGCGCGATGGCCAAGTGTTGATTGTGCGATTGCATCCTTCTTGTGCGTTATGATCGAGTGACATGAGACTCGAGGACTTCTCCGAAAGTTCAATAAATAGTTCGCCGAAACATTTCGTGTCCTTTTAAAATTATTTAGATGAACATTCTCCTCCCTAGCATTCGCAAGACACGCACTGTAGTAATAATTGTGGTTGAAAGAGGGTGGGGGAGAGTTGAAAGAAGGATAATTAAGTATTAAAGAGCTAACGGTATACTTTAACAGTTTTGGTCGATGAAGTTGAACAAAGTCTCGCGATGCAAATAATATATATGGGGGAGCAAAGAGACGCTCGCGCTCGCGAAAGGGAAAACAATAATTGCGAAGCTTCGTGCGCTACATGTCAACCATTCTATATGGTGTTTTTTTTCTTTTTTTTTTCAGAAGTCTCCTATCGATTCCCATCGATCGTTTCTCGTACGCATCGTGCATCGAGTGTCTTTCATTCCGCATTTATGGTAACAGAACACACGAAAAAGGGAGAAATTACGTTTCGCACGCGATGTACCTCCCTTGCCCCACCTTCTCTTTCTGTTGTCGGACGCAAAACACGCATTTCTTTTTTTTTTCTTACATGGAAATTCACGGTCGCGCCGAAGAAGTTGAAAGCGAACCCTCGTAGCGTCGATCGAAAATCGTAAAAAAAAAGGTTTACTAAAAACTTTCTTCGCTGCAACATGCACATGCATGAGATGTAATTACTGTACATTTAACTTAACATTGTGAATATAATTGTTGAATGATACGATAATCAAACGTTTAAGCAAAATTACCGGTAGTGCAGAGCCAGTACAAAAATAGAAACGAGCTCATAGTTTAGATTATGAAATTGATGGTATTTTGCACACATTTATAAAACCTTCAATGATATCTATTTTTACAATTATTTAGCTATTATATTATAGTTACAAAATAACTCGTAAGCGACTTTTCTATTTTTTTTAAATTAAATAATTTAAACTAAAAATAGAGACAAAAGTATGAGCGATATTCTTTTTAATTTTCACCATTTATTTCTAATTTAAATTGCATTATGTATTATTATATATATAATTAATAATTATATTTATTAAATAACATTTTTAATTTGATGATTTTATATGTGTATATAATGAATATTATAATATGTTTTAAAGAATATTTCCTTTTTTCGCAAATAACGTTTTTGTTTATGTTCGTTTATGTATACATATTTTTGAATTTTATGTCATTTCTTTCAGGTAAAAAACATGATAGAACTTGTGAGAGAATTATAAAAAAAAAATATTTAACATTACCAGTCAGCAAACTTGAATCCCATTTATCGAGATCACGTTCTCAATTTTGATAATGAAAGAAGTACGGATGTGCTTTGCAAATTACCTTTGCAAATTATCTTTGGTTAAATAAATGTAGATATAAATAAATTGTGCAAAATTATGACATCGACACGACGACATCAAAATCTACACAGATAAGGTACTATTACATTTAATTTACAGTTACTAAGATATGTTAAGACATGTGTATTATATATCATAATTTTCATATCAGATCAAAAACAGATATCCCTCTGTGCTACATAACGACGGAGCTCACGAACGAAGGTTTACTTCTCGTTATCTTTCTATCGTTGCTTTCAATCGTTAGCATCTGCGAGTTAATGTATACTCCACACTGAATTACATCACCAATATCACTGCGGCAGGAATTATGTGTCAGCTACCCACTCATCGGAGACGTCACCAATCCTACAATAAGATAAAGATGACACAACTTGCTGCTCTCCTTCTCTTCTATTTTTTCTCTTTTCTTTTGTAGACTATCTATTTCCTTTGAGTCATAATATTGCGCCTTCTTTTTATCCTCCTCTCTTGTTCCATTCCAATTTATACGAAAACTTGCACAAATTTTCACAGTTTAATGTTAATTTTACCTCGCATTATCTAAAATCTTTATTCGGAACTTTTACAGCGATAATGAATCAGCTGAACTCGCTATCCTCATTCATTGTCACACGGATCTACCGAGCCGCGGCGAATGTCATCCTACGCGCCTTAGAGACGACGTTCACAGTATATACTTCCTCACGTGTGTCATACGAGCTATAATATAGACTGTCATGCGAAGGAGCGAGCCGGCCGGCGAAGCGATAGAGCAATATATTTTTCCCCCTCTATTTAACACCACACGCGTGTCGGCTGGCTCTCTTTCGGGAGCCCTTCGATGCGACATGCGTATTTCAATTGGCCGTTCAGGACGCGCATCTTCTGGCGCAGACGGAAGGACGATCGGAGAAGGGACACGCAAGTCGATCACGTTGATGTCTCCACGCAACTACTTTTTTTTTCTCCAGCTCCGTCGCGCACCTACGCGACACTACATTCCCGAGAAATTTATTCTTTTTGAAGGTCAAACCAAGAAAATTTAGGAGTCCTCGAAACTTAGGGGAACCTTCAGTTTCGAAAGTCTTTTTTTTTTTCATGTCGCTGTGAAAACCATTGTTTTCAACAATACTCAATACACTTATTTTACTAACCATCGTAAAACATATTAGGTCGCATTACAGACAACAAAGTTGCTAATGGTTTACTTATCTACAGTTTTATGCGGTTGTACGGTCGTTCAAGGATTAACGATAAGTACGTGACGATAAAAACGCGGCTGGTACGCGCCGTAAAACTTCACGCGCGCCTTCTCTCCGTTTTGATTGATGTTTTCTATAAGTATCGACATAAATAATAATTTTATATAGTCATTATCATTATCATCTTAAAATCATAAACTAGGTTCTGGACATTGATCTCTTCGAAATAAAAAGAAGTAAATAGTAACAACGTCAAGCGAATTATCTTTTTCTATTAGATCTGCTTTTACGAGGCTTTGGCTAGATCGACGAGTCTCGCAAGTGCACATAAAACTCGTTCGCGTCGTAACAACGGCATTCCAAGTTGGAGAACTCGTTCCGACGTCGTCGCCGAAGAAAAAAAATGAAGTAAATATAATAAATAATAAAATTTCTACGGCTCTTTCTAAGTCGTGGCCGGCTCGGAAAACTTTTGAGCGCCTCATCAATACAAAGGGGGATGTATGTATGCTTCATGCACCCCACACTGATAATGTTAGCGTGACGCGTATAACCAGGCGGCAGAACCCTTTCGCAGAGAGAAAAGAGGCTCTTTCATAATTTACCGGTCCACTTACAGGTATCTTCTTTGTAGTTCTGCGTTATATAAGCTAGCTTAGTTAGTGTACGTAGTGCAACCTTGTGCTACCCCACCTGGCGTCCGAAAGAGTCTGGCGTCGTTTCTTTGAGTGGTACTTTCTAGCGAACGTAATATAGTTTCCGAAGAGAGGAGAGGAGGATCCCTTTCGATCGCACGCTCGTCCCAAAGGATTACTTACGAAAGTATCCAACATTACGTCACGCTCCATATCGATACCATTCTCAGGAAATGTACAAATGTATAATTAATTAGAAAACGATGTCTAAACGTCGTGCCACGTTCAACGTTAATTAACCGATAATGAACAATGGGCGATGATAACGAAAAAGATATAGCAGCCGTTTTCTTTGTTATGACAACGACACGTGCAGCGATGTGAACGATGAATGCTATGTCTATAGATAGATCTTTACAGCAAAACGTATGCCTTTGCTGCGTCGGCGATATCTACGTCCGGGTATATAAGGGTCATCGACATATTCTCCTTTGCGAATATCGACGAAATCCGGACAAGATCGGCCGGCTCTCGAAGAAATCGTCGGCTCGCTCTCTTCCTGGAAGCTCTACCGGTGACAATCTGCGCTTAGAATGTATACGCTTATAGAAGCTATAGTGAGAGCAAAAAGTTCATACCAGGAAATTTATTATAAGAAAAGTCTTATTTGTAGAAAATACACATTAATTAGCAATTTTATACAATGAATACATTCTGTTCTAACAAACGAGCTTCGCATGTATTCCTGATTTTAGAAGCTAAATTTCTCGTCTGTACGAATACTTTTTGAGCATTCAACAATTATTTATTTTCGCTTATTTTTCAGATGATATATTTTGTATGATTAATCATCTTTTTATATAATTACACATCTTTTTGGTATATATAATGTTAAGAAACATACAGTCAATTTTATTCTTTATGAATAAATATTGTAGTTAATTATCCAACAAGAAATGATCATCAATTAAACGTCGAATTGACGTCAAATTGATGTCGAAATCATTGTATTTATATCGATTCATCAATTCGATGATTCATTTCTTGGTAGATAATATTTACTTTTTAAAAATAGGTTTTTTTTAAATATTTTCTCTATACGAATACTTTTTGCACTCACTATATATCGATTGAAAATCCGTTTCACGGACCTGACAAACCGCGCGATTTCGCGTTAATATCCTTCGAATTCTTATCGAGGAGCGAAACACTAGAGAACAGGATAAAGACAGATAATAGGTGTTTCTGTAGTTTGAATTATATCGATCTGTTTACACGTAACTGTTCCTTTGATAAACAAGCAAGAAAAATTAAGCGCCCATTTCGAGAATGTGATTTATCTTATTAGGTAGACGATTATTCATCGAGAACCGGATACTTTAATAAGAAAACTGTCGAGAAGATTTATTTTTAACTTGTCAAGGTTGTATTACATAAAGCTATAGAGTAATAATGAATAATAATTATTGAATATATATAAAAAATTCTAAATAAAAAAAATCACTCACTCGATAGATGGAGTTTCAGAAACGGTCCGCTTTATTTATCATTCCTTGATGATAATAACGATGATCAGACCATTATCCTTCGGACGCATGGAATCCTGCCAGGAGATCTGCGCTATGTTCGCGGGAATCACGGTGGACCTACGATTCCATCCAGACGTCCATCATCAGCTCATCCGGATGACTTTCACGTTTACTTGAAGCGCACATCGAAAAATTCACTTCCAATTGAGCAAACGCGTCCAATCACTGAAGTACTTTTCCCATCACTCCAAACTCAACTAATTATAATATTTACAAATTAAAAAAAAAATGACAAGGTTTGATATTTAATTTGTATTAATCTCCATGATCCTTTATTTTAGCGTTTAACCCCGTGATGATATTCCTACTTATAAACTAGGAGATGCAGTAGATTTATGTTATCGATAATCCATCACGTCGTACTTCGGACTATCCCGTCTGTATAATCTGCCGTAATTTCATGTCCACGACGATGATGCGGCGACGTTAACGCATCGCGCGCAACGCAGACGCGACAGACCGATGCGTCGGAGCCGGTGTGCAGCACGCGAGTGTGATCGGCGCGTCGAGGTATAACATAGCAGCGCCACGTGGTACGCCGAGGTCGTTACCGTGGGGGCTGTGGTCGTTAAGACTCCCCTTGGATCAACGACGACGGCGAGGCGAGGACGGCGACGATCTACACCCATCAACGTCAGTGAATTCTCTTCGCGGACTGGACACTCGACTGTGACGTAATCTGCAAGATTGTAGATCTAGAAATTATTAATTCTCATTTAAATAGCTACATTTATAGTATCAAAGGCAAATAAATACTCTATGCAAGAGATAAATTGGAATATATAATGTGGCACAGTCGAAAAAGAGTGATATACCTCGAAGTTGAAAAATGATATCGAATAAATCTTTTTTTTCCAGATAATTGTCATAAAATTCATTTTATCGAAGCAAACAGTAAATTGCTTTAATTGTTTAATTAAAAAGCAATTATTAAAAAATATAAAACGAATGACTTTTACAATTATTAAGTTTCAAATGTTCCATTAAGTAGAATATTATGTTATTTATAAATATTTTTTATTTAATAATATTTAATGTGAAGTGACTGTTAACATCAACTGTTTTTGTAATAACTCATTTGACAGTCATTAAAGTTTAAAAAAAGCGTAAGTATACTTAAATATGATAAATTACTTATCATTGTAATCGATATACTGGAGCGTTTGAAACATAATACTCGCTTTTTATATTTCATAAAAAAATTTTTTTCATAGGGAAGAACACACATTCTGTTATCACAAGCGTGAAGACTCCATACAATCTGATCCTTTCAAATTAGATCGACTATTCTTCCTCTCTAGTCTCATCAAGGACTGAAACTTAGAGCTATATTTAACTCACGAGTACGTAAAGCACGTCTCTATATGACGATCGATTGTCTTTTGTCTCGAATTGTCTATTCGAAGAACTCTTAACCATTAATTTGCACGAAACTTCTATCCTTCGATATTGATCAAATAATTATTATTATATCCATAAAGTTGATACGCAATTTCCTAGTTATTGGACTTGAGTTATTCTACAATGTTCTGTTTGCTCATAATACAATGCGACGCGCAAATTTATATACAGAAAGAAGAAGAAGAAGAAGAAAAACAAGAAAATATATTAAGAAAAAAAAGAAGTACAAGAAGAAAATGATAATGACTAAAAACAAAAAAAAGTGATGACTCATGTTGATGAGAAATAAATTACATGCGAAAAGAGAATATAGCTCTAAGCTATCTTGAGTATGAATTACGTTCTCATGGCAACTGTTGGCGGGGAAGGTCAAGTGTAGGGGTGAGATCGTGTACGTGAGGGCGATAGCAAACGGGGTTGCAACGTTGGATATACTGTGGTGCGACAATTTTTATTACGTAAATATTTTGATATTTACTTTACGGGCTACCTCAAAAATAGATATATTGCAGATGTGTGGATTTTACTCGGGGTACACACGTAGTACTTTCTTTTATCTTCCGGTAGCAACCATTGACCGATCGTTTGCATCAAAAAAAAAAAAAAAAAGCAGGCACATTTCAGATAGTGTGAACCTGTTTTTATCTGTCTTATCTGACTACAGTGTATCGTCGTGGCCTCCGCTTAATTTCGCTCACGCGATAGGCGTACGCATACATATCGATAAGTGTAATTTCACGAACATCGCTTACAAAGAAAAAAAGAGAGGGAGAGTTTCTCCTTTTTTCTTCTCGGTTTTTTTTGTTTGCCTCTCTCTTTCACGCAACCATTCTTATTTTATAAGATAGATAGAATAACAGTACGTTATATGCTATGTACTTTTTCATGCAATTTATTATGTACTCCTCACGAGGGAGAGAATTCATATAGGGTAAGATGGTACAATTTTGAACATGGTACAATTCTGAATATAAAATTTGAATTCAAATTCAAGGGTCAAGTTTGTTAACCTTGACCCTATATATTATAGTGTGAAGGGTTTTAAAGAGAACTATTCCAAACAGGGAAAAACTAAACTTAAACTCCGAAAATTAAATTCAAATCTTATTTCGTTCAGAATTGTACTATAAGATCAAAATTACCACTTTGTGTATTTCCAATTTTATTAATTCCTACCATCTGAATATTCTATACAGCATTATTAAAAGAACGTTACTAAAATGTTGCAATATTGAATGTTAAAATGTTAATGTTTTTTTCAACACAGAATCTACATTTCACGATGTTGATACAAATTTTGCTGCAATGCAAATTTTGTTGCAGCTTTCAATGTTTCTAAAAGATATTGATTCAGCATTAATGTACTGTATAGATATTGTATGATTTTTTTTAACTTTCTTTCTAGTGGTCACTTTCTTCACTGTATCTCATCTGCAAGATTATGGCTCGTTATCGTCATCCGCTCGCAGTAGACGTGAAACGTGATCCTGCAGGTAATACAATCGGCCACCTGTATTCCCATGCGGCGTTCATAATTCTTCCTATCGAACAAACAAAGGAACGGTTACTCGTCAGCAAACAGTTAACGACGTTCGCTCGACGCGGTTGCCCGCGTTCCTATCAGGTTACTCCGGACCTTTTCTCACCTTTCGTTGCTGGTGTCAATAGTGCCGCTCGGCACAATTCCAGACGGAGGCGATAGCACGATATCCCAATGAAAGAACACGATCCTGCACGCGAGATCCTGCGGCCGCTGTCTGGGTGACATAAGTGACATTTCTTCCCCTAAGAAGGTATTCCCCGGCAATCCTAACACGTACATCATGTCGACCATGGTACGGAGGACGAAATCCAATTTGGAGTATCGCGGCGACTCCAGATTTCCACCGGGTATATACACGATCCATCTACCATCGACGTGCGAACATACACTCGGAAATAGGCCGATTCATCTGAAAAGAAGTAGCGCGTATGAAGGAAAAGAGGTAATGCAGTTTGCATCAAGGGGATAACCACTAGCTGAAATATTGTCCCACAGATTATATGATTTCATATGATTTCATCTAATTACAAATAATTTTTTTCACCACATACGAAATCATTTGGTAAAATATACGATTTTATTTAATATATCATACAATGATTTCTTGTGGTTGCATATATAATTATCGGATTGTACATAGAGATTTCATATGAATTTTATAATAATTTTGAAAACTCTGTCCCACGATTACATTAAGGGATATGGCTACCCTAGCGAGCATAAAAAGAGTAATAAATTCAAAAATTCTTTTTAGTTTAAAATATAATTTAATATAAAATCAAATTAAAGCACTGGTTAGTGCATATATATACTAAAATCCACAAAATAATTTTTTTTAATTTTTTTTTATATCCAAAATAAAGGCGCTATTAATTTTTCTCAAAACGTTTTTCAAATCGGCTTGACAAATAATTCGAATAATTTTTATCGGAATGGGTTCGAATTTTAATTGCAACTTCTAGAGGCACATTCCGCAAAGAAGTAAATAGGGATTTTTCGATATATAAAAAACTTTTTATTTTATGAACAGTTTTTCATAAAATTTTTTTAGCAAAAAATGCAGGTGTGTCTTCAAATACCTGCCATTTTTGAAAATATCATATTTTCACCCCTATGTACTTCTGTCTAGATATTTTAATGTACATTTAAAAAAATTTCTTTTTTTGCTCTAAGTCAAAATTTGTGGATGTTATTAGATATAAAGCCTCGGAGCACCTCCAAAACAAAAACGTACTAGATTATGTCACCGGTAGCGCCGTTATTTTGAATGCAAAAAAAAAAAATAAAAAAAATTTTTTTGTGGACTTTAATATATGCACTAACCAGTGCTTTAATTTGATTTTATATAAAATTATTTTTTAAACTAAAAAAAATTTTTGGATTTATTGCTGTTTTTATGCCCATTAAGGTGGTCATACCCCTTAAGTGGTTATTCGGTTTACATCCTGTCCTCAGAAAAAAACGAACTATTGATATGACTTAATTCCTTGTTCGTTACAATTACTGCTGTATTAAATAAAAAATTTTTGAAATGTCCTATTTAAATTCATCTGTAAAATTAAAATAGTTTTGTAAAATATTGATGATATTGATAGATCGGGAAGATAAGGGATAAGAGCGGTACGAGGAAATATTTGATTCCTTCGAAGGAGCCTATGGTCTATCCGAAGATCATGACAAGAAAGGAATACGAAGACCTAAAGGAACGCAGCCGCGTGATCACGAAGGAAGAGAGACAAACGGCTGTGGAAACTGCGGAAAAAGAGAGGGAGAAACTGACGAAAGAGAGCTTGGCACGGAAACAGGCAATTCGCGTTATGGATATGAAAAAGGATCGTGAGAAGGATCCAAGAACGAAAGAGATTGAGGAGGAAGCGAAAAAAAGAACAATGCACATCCTCGAGCGGGCGTACAACATGCGTCTAGAGCAAGAGGAGGAGATACAGAAGTGCAATCGTATCATCTTGCAAACTAAATGCCGAGCTATCCGCGACGCTCAAGTAACCCATTGATTTTATAATAGAATCCCGCATATGACATAACATCTTGGTAATGTCTAATTTTCATACATTTAGCTATCCATTTGCAGATCGCAGAAAAAAAATTGATGGGACAAGAGCTTCTCGAGGAAGAGAAACGGTTGAACGACATGATAGAAGAAGAGAGGAGATGGGCAATCAAGGAAGAATCGCGAAAAGAAGAAGAGAAGGCAGCTAAAAGGCTACGATTCGCTAAGATCTTGCAGGAGCAGATCATAGAAAACGAGGAACAACGGATTATCGAATTTGAGAGAAAGCAGGAGGAAAGCCGGCTTATCAATTTAAATAATATAGCGTGGCAGCAAGACGAGATCGAGAAGCTACGCAACAAGGAGGCTGAAAACGCAAAAGTGCGACAGGAAATTGCAGAAGGGAATGAACAATTGAAACACTTTAAGGCTATGGAAGAGGAAGAAAATAGAATTATAGATTTAAGGTTTTTCCAAGGCTTTTAAAAATCACGTATCAATTTTTAAAATTAACTACCTTGAAATCATCTCTTTAATATTTCCTTGAAAAAATATGATTTTTATCAAATTTAACTTTTTAGGATACAGAATTATCATCGACTAAAAGAGGAGAGAGAGGCAAGAAAAGCGGAAGAACAGAAATTAGAAAGATTGAAAAAAGAGCGAGAGAGAACCAGAATGGCGATGCGAACGGTGCAAGCATACGAGCTTCAGGTATTATATGTTGAACTTTAAAACTTCGCATAAGTACATCTATTATGTAAGTTACATTAGATAACAGTTATAATTAGTTACATTAGATAAGTTATATTATATAAAAAATTCTACAAAAATATATTTTATAAACTAGAGAAGATCGTGAATTTTCGCTAATGTAAATGCAATAATTTGCACGATATATCATATTGCGTTGCACGTATCGTTCCATATACTTCTTCTATAATTACCTACATACATCCTTGCGTGTCTCAACTACCTGTTGTCGAGGGTCAATGAATCCACGAGCGCCACGTCAGACCTCGCTATCTACGTGTTCTCCTTTCGAAATTGCGCTTCGCGTTTTTTTTATCGTGATTATTTTTGTTGAACAGGGAATTAAGTACCATACATCGCACTCCGTAATGCTCTTTTCGCTTAAATTAATTAAAACTATTAATGTACATTGAACATAATAGATCAGTCCTGTTTTTCTGACGTCTATTTTTAATGCGTAATATATCATAATTTATTTCAAAGAAACATTTAATGAGTAGTAAATAATAGAATAAGTTATTAATAACTGCGAACAAATCGCGGCGATAAATTTGCAGGCGCAAATTGATGAAATCAACGCGGCTCGAGTTCAGGAAGAAGTAGAACGAGAATGGAGACGGAAAGAGAAGGAAGAAGCTTTAAAAAAATTGGAAGCTCTAAGAATTCTTCAAAAAGAAAGAGAGGTACAAGTAAACAATAAGCGAATAATGCAAGCCATCGAAATCGAACGGGAGAGGCGAGAATTTGAAAGGATTGTACGTGTACAACAAGCATCTTTTTCTAAAGAAAAGAAGGAACTCGAGCAAAAACAGCAACAGGCTTTAATTCATCGCAGTGAAATATTAAAGCAGGTTTGTACCATTTGTCTTCGTATATCTGAAAAAATATATATATTGGTTGATATATTGAATGTATACAATAATATGTATACATATATATTTTTCATACAACACAGTATTGATTATATTATTCATTTATTTCGCTTGGATAGGTAAATGAAAAAGAACGAGAACGCATTGCTCAGAGGCAAAAAATGTTCGAAGAAGGCCTGGCAATACGTACTGAAACTGCAATGCGTAAGAAGAAATTACAAGATGCGATGGAACGAAAGTGTCAAGAAATGAGAGAAAACAAAGTTCCCGATATTTATATTAATGAAGTGAAACGAATGATTGAAACTATTCAATGAATTATTTCATCAAGCTGAGAAATAAATATAAGATTTAAATCTAATATATAAAAAATAATAAATTACGTATATCTTTGATTTCATTATACATATACGTAAGAGATTATATATAATATATATATATATATATATATATATATAAATCTCTTTGATTAGAACTTTTAATTTTAATATAATTTAAGCTTTTTTTCTTGTAATTATATTTGTACATTATATATGATATATATTAGAATTTTTACACAGCTATGTACAAGTTTATAGAAAATTTAGTCTTTCATTAAGTCTTTTTTGTGACACATCACTTCCATATCATTAGAACGTACGGATCGCGTTCGATAATATCTTCAATTTGCGCGGCAGATTGGCCCGTGCTACAGCATATTTCATCGAGGCTGTAGGTTCCTGTGAAATACTTGTAAATTGGATTATTTTTTGCTTCTTCGCTGCAAGATGCACCAGGAAGAAGTACGGGATACTGTAAGAGATGATTGAATTAATATACCGTTATACAGTACTGCAATGTGAAAGCTACTCACATTATATACCCTTCTAATAAGTCCCTCAATCAAGCCAAATTGTACCAATCTTCTTTCATTTATTCTGAGATTTTGTGGATTGAGACGTTGACATAAGTCTTTCATACTAACGCCGTAAGTCATACTTGAATACATACGATATATGTCTCTAAAGTGTGCAGGTTGTCTAGCTATAAACAAAAACAAGCTTTGTCGCGATTTTAAAATAATCATAACGCGTTCGAAAAATCACTCACCTAATTTAGAAGCATATGCTATACATCTTTCCTGTAATTTTACATCATCCGGCAATTTTCGTAATTTTGGAGTCACTGCATAGACGTTGCTATATTGAAATATTGGGATCAGCGTTACAACTCCATAATATCTGCAAGCAGAAGAATGTCACATATAATATAATCAATAAGGAAATGCTATTTCTCTTGTCAAATGTCTCGTACACAAGATTTTGCACGCAGCTTTTGACTAAATTATTCTCTACATCGGCCTCAGCCGCTATGCGTGCCACATGATTAAAGCCGTCGATATAAGGCAATACTTGTTGCGTGGTCAAATCCCATTGATCATTCTGGAATGTATCCCTGTCTTCCAAAAATATTGGTACTTGATGATCAAGAACTGGTTTTGGCTCAGGCGCCAATCTCACAACTTTCAAATGCGATGTCATTGTTCCTTCTAATAAAATATCACACATGACATATCACACATGACATATCATGATGAGACATTTTAAATATATATGAAATTTACCAGTCAATGTACACATTTTGTGTAGATTCAAATCCTGCATGACTTGTGCGAGCATCTCTGCCAATCTAGTCTTGTCATCCGATGCAGACAGAAAGCAATTCTCTATTTCCAGAGCCATCTGACAATTACATGAAAATTAGGTGTACAAATTGCTATATTTTCAAAATATTAAAGATATAGAAAATTCCATTAAAAAATCCATAAAAAAAACTTACCAAAAAATCCGACATTTTCTTAACCACTGGTTCGTAATGAACAGTACGAGCGTTTGAATCACAGACAAAACACAAATTGAAGTAAAATGCATTTCTTGCGTATTTTTTATCGTCAATCTTCACGGGAAAACCTAAGATTTTATAATCCTTTAGTGTGCTAAAAGAAAAGAAAGTTCTTAAATAAAACATAAAGAATTTGATCAGGTAACTTTTTTTTGCATTTTTACTTAAACTTACATTGTAATGGTACTTCTTTGTAATTGTGCTTTTGGTATGATGTAAACACTGACATTGTCGAAAATATCTTTAGATATGTAATTATCAGGCACCTGTAAAATAATATAATTACCGTAAATTACAAACACAAACAAAATATTTAATTACATCTTCACAATGCATGACCTAACCTGGCATGTAATTTTGGGTCCCACTATATGGTGAAATTCAGCAAAGAATATGCATCTAATGGGATCCTCTTGTTCCTTGTCCTCAACATTTTCCAACGAAGTAGATGCCATTGTGTCTTTTTGCCTCTTTATTGAGATTTGAAAACCTAGTTAAAGAAAGAACTCATTCATGCGGCATCATTTAAAGTCAAATGCACTGCTGCCATCTAACCAATCTTAACATGTGTAAGTGAACTAAAATGAATCACAGCTGACAACACGTGTGTGCTTGAGATGCTGAATTAAACACAACGAGGCATGTTTTTGGAAAGAATATTTCAAGTATACACATC
This sequence comes from Trachymyrmex septentrionalis, assembly GCF_001594115.1. Lineage (NCBI taxonomy): Eukaryota > Metazoa > Arthropoda > Insecta > Hymenoptera > Formicidae > Trachymyrmex > Trachymyrmex septentrionalis. Next base: position 1,125,444 of record NW_017305397.1, on the reverse strand, counting down.
TCCTTTTAATTTTGTAATTTTATAAAGATGAGTAAAAGGAAACTCGACGACGAGACCGACACCGCTCCGGCGGATGTTGAGGTCAAAAGGGTTCTATCTCGTTTTAAATCGGACACTGGCGAAATTCTGCCTGGTGGCCTGTTGGACCTGCCAGTTGATATCACTGTAGATAAATTGCAAGCAATTTGCAATGCTCTGCTGCAGCAAGAAGAGCCGTTGCCTCTGGCATTTTATGTAAATAATGTAGAAGTCACAGATGTATTAGAGAAGTATGTTGGCAAAGATTTCAGTATCAGCGAAGACGTAGTGGAGATTATATATCAGCCACAGGCAGTATTTAAAGTCAGAGCTGTCACGAGATGCACCGGATCTTTAGAAGGTCATCAGCAATTCCATGCAGCACTCCAATATCTAATAAAACGAATATTTATAAATGTATTTTGTTTATACAGGTCATAAGGAAGCAGTTATATCCGTTGCGTTTTCACCGGATGGCAAACATCTAGCCAGTGGTTCTGGTGACACAACAGTCAGATTGTGGGATATCTATACGCAAACGCCGCATTATATATGTGAAGGTCATAGACACTGGGTCTTGTGCATTGCCTGGTCGTCCTGTGGGACTAAGCTAGCATCTGCATGTAAAAATGGCTTGATTTATTTATGGGATCCCAACACAGGCAAACAAATGGGTAGAGATATAGAAAATACATTCATCTAGCTTACTTTCTTCTCTGGCACGAATTAACTTCTTTCCATATTTTTTCATGTAGGAAAAGCCATGACAGGACACAGAATGTGGGTGACGTCTCTATGCTGGGAACCCTACCATAAGAATCCAGAGTGCATGTATTTAGCGAGTTCGTCTAAGGACTGCGACGTACGAATTTGGGACACAAAACGAGCACAAACTTGTCGGGTTTTGTCTGGACATACGAAAAGTGTGACCTGTGTTAAGTGGGGTGGGAGCGGTCTTATTTATTCTGCTTCTCAAGACAGGACTATCAAAGTGTGGAGAGCGGAGGACGTATGTATCGAGGATTTAAAATTATTAGCATCCATTTATATTTTCAACTGATTAAGTCAATTTCAGGGCGTATTGTGTAGAACCTTAGAAGGCCACGCTCATTGGGTAAACACTTTAGCCTTGAATGTCGATTATGTGCTTAGGACTGGACCTTTTCAATTGGGATTGACTGCAAACCAAACAGACAGTCCATTAGAATATGCAAAAAAGCAGTATGAAACTGTAGGTGAAGAGAAGCTTGTGTCTGGATCTGATGATTTTACATTGTTCCTATGGAAGCCAGAAAAAGAGAAGAAACCTATTGGTACATTGCATGATTTTAACATACAATTAAATCAATCAACTGTAAGAAATATATTGTGAAAATATTTTTCAGCAAGAATGACGGGCCATCAGCAGCTTATCAACGACGTTAAATTCTCGCCGGATGGTCGTTTAATTGCGTCTGCATCCTTCGATAAGTCCATTAAACTGTGGGAATCTAATACCGGCACATATATCGCTTCATTAAGAGGTCACGTTCAAGCGGTTTATTCGATAGCTTGGAGCGCTGACTCTCGTCTGCTGGTCAGTGGCAGCGCGGATTCAACTTTAAAGGGTAAATACACTGTCAGATATACGAAAACTTATCAATTCAGGATCTTAGATAGTTGGAAGTAACATAATCCTTTCTATAGTTTGGAATATAAAAACTAAAAAATTAAGTCAAGATTTACCTGGTCACGCTGATGAAGTTTATGCAGTCGACTGGTCACCAGATGGTCTACGAGTCGCTTCAGGTGGAAAAGACAAAGTTTTACGACTATGGCAAAATTGAATTGAATATATAATTCAAGTAAATAAATTTATAAAGAAAATTAAGTATGTCTTTATCTTATTCTTTAAATAAATTATTGTTTTATATATATCAGCTAATAATATTAAGCATGGAGAGAGATTAAAAATTACATATTTTTTATAAAGATCAGTCCTGCATGATACAAATGCAATTAAATTAACAGTTAATTTATTAAAGACTGGATTAATCTTTAATAGAGAATGCAATTAAAACTATTGATTTCTTGATTAGATATCAAATGTGTTAGCATATTTCAAGGAATGATTGTGGGGATATATGAACTTTGTAAAAGTAATAAATCAAGTAAAGTTTGGTTTTAAGATATAAGGATAAGATTATATAAAAATTGAAGGAAAGTTATATAAAGTCTAATTCGTCATACAATTAATTAATAATTACAGGAAGGCAATACATAAAACTTCAAATTTAACGCAGATTATTATAATACAGTATTAAATCTTATGTGTTAATGTCTGAACTAAAAAAAAACGTACAGAAGATTAAGAAGATTAAAAACATCATGACTGATATTTTAGACACATAAGTATAATTAAAAAATATTTTAGTAACAAAGAACACCTGGCGTTTGCTCACAGCTCTTATTTTACTTTATTGATTGTTTTATATTACAGATTTTGTATTTATATCTGCAAATTTAATCTCTAAATTTAAAGCGGTACAGTACGGCTGCAGATATTTTTAATATTCCTTATCTCTTCAAAGTCTTGAAATTTTGTACAAATATATATTATATATGTTATATATAGTACTTACATTGTTCAATTAAAATTTCCTCATTTTGTATTCTTGCTAATTTTGCGGCACTCGTATTCGCCAACTCTGTTTTCCCTTTTCACAGTAAATCGATTGAAATTTTCTTTTAGTTTTTCTATCAGTACGTTTTACAGAGTCTCTAGAATGACGACGATCCATTTCTTACAGGCTGCTTTCTGTTTCTCTTATAACTTTTTGATTCGGAGTTCAAAACAGTACTAAACGATTTTCTCTGTGTCCTAAAAACCTAAACAGATCGAACAAGAATAAAAAAAGAAATTGAAATAGGCAGATGTTCCTGTGTTCAAGCAATAGTAATCGGATTTCCGTTCGGCGGACCAAAGCTCTAACGCGCTTAATCTCTACCTACGGATCATTTTAGTAAACAAGGAATAACTCAGTTATTTTACATTATTTCTGTGAACAGCTTTGGTAATATATTTTCAAGACTATCAACTTTCCGAAAATGCAATTAAAAAAAAAATCAATTTTTTTGATCCGACAAACTAGAATACTCCCTTAGGATGCTCCAATCAGGTGATCAGGTTCCGGTTGTGCAAATATCCACCGATTGATAGTATCCTCGTGCGAAATGCGAACGTACTGCGCACGCGACTGCGCACGGGACGTGACGGGACACCGTCGAAGCCGTCCAGAAGGTCCAGGGGCTCCAGATGTCTGATGATCGAAAAATGACGTCTGACAAGTGAAGATCTAACCTCCCTTGTTTTATATATTTACCAATATATTTACACTGCATTTTTTGTGCACGTTTGCAACACCTCCCACAGAAGCTATCATGGTAAAGAGATTCGAGCGATCTCGCTGTATCCACAATAAAAAGATGGCACGCCCGTGTCTTATTTTATCGGGGTACCGCGCAGATCTTGTCAAACGCGTGAGGAAAGTGAAGGAAAAATTTGCGAAAAGTGCGCGAATATTTCCAGGACGACGATGCGGCCGCTTTGCAGAATCTGGAACAGCTCATGACGGAGTTCTTCTGCCCGGAGACGACGAATGAGAGGAAACGCACGATTGAGCGCAGCTTCCAAGAGTTTGCCGGGCAGATCGACTCCTGGAAACCCTGTCTACATTTTTTGTCCTCCACGAGCAATCACTATGTCAGTATGTTTGCTCTATCCACTTTGGAGGTAATTACGTGAGCCACATTTTACAGATAAAAACATAGGATGCTTTACAGCACAAGATACAGATTATACATAGTATATGCTTTTCATTTAATGATACTTTCTATTTAGTAATACAAGTCGATACAAACGTCATTTTTTTCTTTCTTACCATACAGAGAGTAATAATAAATAACACTTGTATCTACTTGTGTTACTTAATGGAAAGCATTCAGTGAATCATTACATTCTTGTTGTTTGATAATATTAAGCAAAGATGAAATGATTACTGTATTGTACTGTATGCCTTGTTGGAAAGTATCAATAATACCAATAATATTCTTTTCGGCGATCCGATACTTCTCAGACTGAATTATTTGACAGACAACTATCAGCAGACGATGGCCCATCCTTCCCTGGGAAGATAGAGCTCTTACAAGATCCACTTTGTATACACTGTCGTTGGAAAGGGACGTTGCGTCTTTTGTGAGAAATAAAGTAGTGAAATTGGTAGTGGATATAGCGAGACACGACTGGCCACATTTCTATCCAGATTTTTACTCTAATATTTTACAGGTTTGTAATATCTTTCTACATATTAAAATATATAATATGATATGATTGGAAACAAGACCGTTTATGTTAAATATATTACTTTAGATACGAAGCGCCACTTCGGTGAATTCTCTGAATGTTAAGATGTTGAACTACTATATATATTCATTTAAATGAATTAATTTCAGAAATAATAATTGCGTGCCGATATGGTTGTCGAACTTTCAACACAATCAATCCGAAATATTAATAATCCCCCCAAATCTTAAAAAACTGTAATAAACTTATTGCGAAAAATATTGCCTTAGGCGGGAGTCGAACCCGGATTTCTTGCATTCCGAGCGTCCTAAGTCTTTAGACTACCGAGACAATACATAATATGATTGTGTTGACTCTTACTTTGCCCTTTATTTATTGTTATTTATTATATAATATGAAGTTGGCTATATATTACATTGGTTTCTGTGAAACAGTTGCTAAGCCATAAACACACAAGACTGCTGGGACTCGTATATTTGAGAACAGCTTCAGAAGAACTAGCCACGCCGAGAGAGGATTTACCAATGCACAGGAAAAGCGAGCTGTTCAGATTATTAAGTGCACAAGTGCCTCTAACTTTGGATACACTTACAGGTATATTACCAAAGTTGAGGATACCTTATAAACATGTACGTGTAACATATGAAATTATGAATGATTTTGTAATTCACTTTGTTACTTTTAACAGTTCTTTTGAAAGAAACTACAAAATTGCAAAGCCGTTCTGGGACAGTGACACCACCTCCATCGCCTACCAGTGGACAAAGTCTTGCACCCGCCCGCGCAGTACTAGATGTCGAGGGATTAGCAATAGGTACCAGTGAAGTGTGCACAGCTACTCTTGAAGTTCTGGCACATCTATTTAGTTGGATAGACGTGTCAGGCAGTATTTCTACTAACTTATTAGATGCCATTTTTTCATGTGCCAAGTATCACGATGCAATGGTAAGATTTTATTTCCATGGAAGAATGTATAGTAGCAGATTGAGAAACTATGTATTTGTCAACGTTTTCACAGAATAGCAAGCAAATTGAGATGGCAGTTCAAGCTTTAACTACAATCAACGAGCTTTTATACAGACCATTCTGTTCGCCCGATGCAACTGACACTTTGTTATTGGAGATATTTCAGAATGGTGTTGGTTTATTCCAGTTAATGGAACGTCTGGATTCGGTAGAAGAGAGGTACGCATCAAATGCATTTTTAAAGAATCTTGATAAATTCTCAATATGCGAAATAAAATTTTTATTTTTTCAGCTACATGGAAAAAATGACAGAGTTTTTGCAATTATTTATAACAAATCACATGAAAAGGATGGAGTCGAGCTCAAAGTTTCCAGTAAATACATTATTGGAAGTACTGTGCCATCATACATTCCAGCAAGCTTCTACTGTAAATGGATATTTGCGTTGTCTAGATGTTTGGACAACTCTTTTGGAGAGCACTCAATCGCGATATTCTGCCGTCGCCTTAGCCCTTGCGGAACGGATTTTACAAAAAATGAGTTTCAAGCTTAATGCTCGAGTATTGAGAGATCTCGACACGGAAAGTCTAGACGAGAATGTAAGTTTAATTACAAGAATTGTATAAACTTTTACTTAAATCAATAATTATGCCTGTATTCTAAATATAATTATTAGTAATTAAATATTATATAAAGTCTGTTTTTTATTCCTGCACTAAATTGCACTAGAATTCTTTTTCTTGTTTTCAATCGAATATCAAACATATATTTATCTTACTACAAGTTCCAAAAGTGCAAACTAATTCAGCCATAGAAAACGATCCTTTGTTAATTATTATATATATAATTGTTAATATTTATGTATTACATATAGATCAATAATTATATTTATTTAAGATTATATATATCAATAATTATATCCATATTATATTTGTAGAAAATTTCATGATCTTTTTTTCAGGAAGAAACAGAGTGGCAACACTTTCTAAGATGCAATATAGAATGTTTGGCAAAAATTGCTGACATCTCCCCTATCCCGATATTTACGCTATTGGTAATTTTTAATTGGCAAAATATATCTATGTCTTTATTATGAAAATATTTATATTGGATATTTTTTAGTATCGTTCATGGAGAGAAGGATTAATTATTTTCGGTGAATTAGGCGCAGCAGTTGCTAATGGCCAAGTTATTTTATTAAATGATACAGAGGCATCAAATGTGCATGCACATCTGAGAGATCTTGCATCAACTACACAAGCTTTAACTAGATTATATTCTCTTTTCATCGGTAAGCAGTTAAATGATTTATCAGTTTTTGATTCTACAAAAAAATATAATTATCTGTGTCAATAGGAGATCAAACAAATATCGATCAAAGCTTAGCAGAGGAAGTTGTATCACAAACTCTGGAGGCGTGTATGTTTGCGAGAGATAATCAACTATATAAAGCGGCGATCCAACCATCTGCTATCGTAATAGATCTCATAGAAGTGTAAGTTCTTGGCTATCTCTTATGTGTTCTTATATGAACAATCAATAATATATAGCCATAACGATGATGTACTTGTTATGTATTGATTTGCGCTATTAGACATTCACAGCTTTTGGCTTCTCTTCAAGCATGGTGTCACTGGATAGCCAGAAGATCGGAAAAACCTAAGGAAGCGCTCTGTCAACATTGCATCGATTCGTGTGTTTGGGCAACAACGTACACTGCGTCCTGTGATCATTCACCTCCTGCAAATCTCATTCACTCTGCCATTCATCTTTTCCAAAGTATCACCGCCATTTTAAAGCCCATCTTATGGGACCAACCAACTTTCCGGAATCTAATTTCTATGGGCGCGTATCCGTACTTGAAATCAGATACAATTAAAGTTCTACGTAGGGCATTGATAAATGGGATTATATTACCACCTGGTGATGCAGCAACAAGGCAAAGGTTGTTGGGTAAGTCATTATTTCGTAAACCAACTATCTTTTTCTTTAACAAAAATATGTATAAATTTAAAATGTTTTGCTTTTAGGTACTATGATATTAGCTCTATCAGCACCTTTGGGTATGCAAGGGCAACCAGTGCCTTCTGAATCGACAATTTCGATTACGATAATGCCACTGACTCAGCTACTAGAAGATTGTGCGTCATCGTCAACGATTATAAAAAAGATGTTGCATTCATGTTTAGAATCAATAATAAACAGGACATTAGAATTATTGTCTTATGTGATAAGGTGTCAGAGTATATGTGAATTATTACTTAGCTTTCTACACTCGGCATTTTCAGTATTACAACAACAATTAGGTCCTGAATTTATGCAAAACGCGGTTCAAGGCATGCTGCAACTTTATACCAGGTTTGTATAAAGTATTATAATATGAAAGCAAAAAACTATTTAATTCTCAAAAAATAATATTAGATTATTACAAATAATAAAAATATGTTCGTTAATTTTCTTATTTTACTAAATAATACTTTTTATGAATTTTATTTTATTTTATTCACTTATATTAAATTTGTCCTGAGATTAGGGTTAAAATAAAAATTTTTATTATTTTTAAGAAAATTGTATAGTTTATTATAGAATATTAAACAGAAAATATATTGCCTTCTAAGGATTGAATGTCACGATTTTAATAAAAAATATAAATTATCTCATTTATAGGGAAAATATTTCTGCTGGTCCTGCATTGGACCAGTTACTGGAAATTTTAATACTCGTCGTATCAGCACCCAGCAATGCATTTAAAGCATTTGTTCCTTCAGT
>NW_017305397.1:1080753-1117249 GCF_001594115.1 Trachymyrmex septentrionalis | reverse complement strand
ATATATATATATATATAAGTAGTATGATAGTATACATATCCTTTTTTTATTTAAAAATCACAAGCTTTATATTACTTTTTAGTATTCTTATGCACCGATGGCAGTATTTCTATAATACTTCGGTATTGCGGACTCTTGGACATCCTGAAGAAGATGAACCTGTCGAGCATAAAGAAGAATTGGTAGCAATTTTGGAGGCTTTTGGTCAAGCTCTACTTCAGTCAGATGTCAATATATTCCGACAGAGCTTGCAGAGCCTTGAACAATTAAATATCAGATGGCGGCTTTACCAACGAGCTGTATTCAAGGTTCATCTTCTCGAAAGATTTTTGATGGCATTATTCACAGTTTTATTTCAACAGTGGGTATCGATATTCTTTTTACTGATATTAACTTATATTAATAATATATTCACTTATGTCTTGTTTACAGATCTCACAATTTGTTGGCAGACGAGATAGCTGCGGCTATTCACAGTCTAGCATCTGTTAACATAGGATGGTTCTTTGGCCATTTTTTGCCAACATTCTTGACAACTTGTGAAGGCGTAGACGATATGCAGAGAGCCACCTTATTGGAAAACTTTGATAAATCCACGGTATATTATCCTTAATAGTCCGATAATAAAAAATAAGCACGCATTAAAATCATATAAACAATTTATATCTTCTTTTTTAGGATCAACCAACTTTGACTAGATCAGTACTCCAGCTCATTTCCGATTTAAGATGTTACCAGCTGTGTAGACCAGGTTAAAGCGAATTGCGACTCGAAACGATATTTACAATGAAATTATTCCATAAGACTTCTACAGTGGCATTTAAATGAAATCAACATTTCCACCGAATCTCTCCTACGAGTGCCTCTAGATACCGATACAAGAGACATTTAACTGTAATGAAACGGAAAAAAGACAAACCTTTTGTAAAGATTTACCATTCTGTGTATACCACTGCCGCACCATCTTTTTGTGATGTTATAAATGTTATTATTGCGAATAAAACGCGTCTTTTTATATGTCTATAATCGTCTGTTTTTTTACAGATAGAAAAATTTTTTAATTATATTTATTGTTCCAAATTTTACAAAAAATATTTATTTCTAATAAAACGGATAAACACTAAAAAATAATACGTGTTTTATCACAAAGATTCAAGTTGCTAATAGTACAACTTATTTATATCATTACTGCTGTGTTTAGATACAGCGCTAAGATATTTTTGTGTTCTTATCACCTTTCTCGTCTCCCTCTCTTCCTCTCGATAAACAGAAACATTCTGATAACCCAGGCTATTTATTGACTTCGTACTCTTAGTCAATAACAAGCGATTGACAATGTCACGTTTATTACTACGAAAAGGTGGTTGCCATATTTCCCAATTCCAGATGACGAGACACTTAGTGACCGATCCGAAGTATGGATTTTTAAAACAATTAGGTATAAATGTCGAAAATCCCGGTCTCTATGACGGGAGATGGGGTGGATCTGGCAAGGTATGTGACATTAATCTTGTCTTAGATAAATAATCTTATCGAGATAGAATGATTACATTATAGAAGTCGGAGAGAATCTTAAATAAATTACGTTATAAATGAAGAAACATTAAGTGATATACCACAAAATAAATAAATACAAATAATTAAACTGATATCAAATATAGTTAGTAGAATCAATATCGCCGGCGACCGGTAAAGTGATAGCAAAGGTTCGCGAGTCCACGCCGCAAGAAGCTAGCAATGCTATAACAGAAGCACGTAAAGCGTGGCCACAATGGGCATCCATACCGATGCCAGCCAGGGGAGATATCGTACGGCAAATTGGGGACGAGCTCAGAAGACATTTGGAGCCGTTGGGACGCTTGGTATCCTTAGAAATGGGTAATTAAATCGTTTCAGTAAGCGTTACAATTTTACTCGCTGTAACAACCTGTAATTGTAAATCGGAATGTCTATACCATATAGATCCATTTATAATTAACACAAAATATATGATACCATAGGCAAGATATTGCCAGAAGGCATAGGCGAGGTCCAGGAATTTATCGACATATGTGATTATGCGGTCGGCTTGTCACGAACATTACCCGGTAGCATATTTCCATCGGAGAGAAAGAACCACGCGCTACTGGAGAAGTGGAATCCTTTGGGCGTAATCGGCGTTATCTCTGCATTCAATTTTCCTATAGCAGTGAATATAATTCCCGGAGAATCTTGTGATCATTCCACTTAAGAGCTTACAATTTATTTTAATTTATTGCCTTTTAAGGTATACGGCTGGAACAGCGCTATCGCTTTGGTCTGCGGTAACACCGTCGTCTGGAAAGAGGCGTCGAGTACACCTTTGATAGCCATCGCGACCACCAAGATAATCGCGAGCGTCTTGGAGCGCAATGGTATCCCAGGTTCCGTCGCATCCTTGATCACGGGTGGACCAGATGTCGGAGAGACTCTGGTGAACGACAAACGGTCAGTTCTGATCTAGACTTACTATATTATTATGTACGTCGTATTGAACAGGTTAATAACGATTGTCATTAGGGTACCTCTCATTTCGTTCACCGGAAGTACGAACGTAGGAAGACAAGTTGCTCTGAAGATTCAGGAAAGATTTGGAAGATCTCTGCTGGAGCTTGGTGGTAACAACGCATTAATTGGTACGTGTCTCCTTAAAATATCAATTTCGTAACGTCGCCTATACCATGGATAATGTATTTGTAATTATTTCTCCTTGATCAACAGTCGCACAGGATGCTGATTTAGAAATGGCAGTGAGAGCAGCAGTCTTCTCGTGCGTTGGAACAGCTGGACAAAGATGTACCACTACCAGAAGATTAATATTGCATAAGAAGATAAAGGACGAATTTATAGGTAGGTATAAATATAAATGAGAAAATGTTTAGTTATCATTACATAAAAATTTTTAGGGAAATTAAAAACGGCATATAAAAGCATAATGGACCGAGTCGGAGATCCAATGGATGATGGTGTGCTGTATGGACCGTTGCACAATCAGCCAGCAGTTGACGCATATAAAGTATGTGCATCAATTATCTTTTAAACAAAATAAAACGAAAATTTATCTTCTTCTTTTAGCATGTATGAAAGAAAAAAAATCTTTTTGACTAATACTTTTCACTGCAGGCAGCAATTCAGAAAGCTGTAGAAGCCGGTGGCACGATAGAATTCGGTGGAAAGCAAATACAGCGACCCGGTTTCTATGTCGAACCAACGATCATCTCGGGTTTACCGGCTGGAGCTGAGATAGTGCAACAGGAAACTTTCGCTCCAATCGTTTACATCTTAGAAGTAAACTCTCTGGAGGAGGCTATCGATTTTAACAACGGAGTTGAGCAAGGATTGAGCAGTAGTCTCTTTACTAAAAGTATTGGAAATGTATTTCAGGTAAATATGTAAAAACTCATATGCTGTTGGCAAATGCGTTACAATACCAATTAATTTATATAATGTATAATGGAATATATTATTTATCGAATTCCATTCGTCATACAGTGGATTGGCCCTCATGGATCAGATTGTGGAATAGTCAATGTCAACATCGGTACTAGCGGTGCCGAGATAGGCGGCGCGTTTGGTGGTGAAAAGGCCACGGGCGGAGGCCGTGAGAGTGGAAGCGATGCGTGGAAACATTACATGCGACGTGCCACCGTCACGATCAATTACGGAAACGAGCTACCTTTGGCTCAGGGCATCAAATTCGAATAAATAAAAAACAGGCATGTTTTTTGAAAAATGAATTAACGCTTTAATTCAAATCGTATAAAATCCACCTGAATATCGACAGACGCTTTTTTGTGGAATTTGTAAGCCCTCGGCAAATCGTATCTGAGTTCGGCTATCACTGCTCCTCTCGCGCCGAGTTGTGTCGCCTTTGATAGAACGTAATCTCGTGTGCTGCTTTTATGCAGAGAATAAACTGCATTGGACGAAAGCCTGATTGCCGCTTCCAGGAACTTTATGTCAATGCCAGCGTTGTTTTTAGTGCCAAAAGGTGGATTCATTATAACAGTATCAAAATATTTTTCAAATTTTCCTGTAACATGAAATAATACATATGTATTTTCATATTTGTAATAAATATAATCAATAAGATATTTATATTTGTAACAAAAGTAATAACAATAGGCCCAAAAGATTAAATCCAATGATATGTAAATGCCAATATGAGCCAAGATATGACACAAGATATATAAGATGTAATATAATCAAAGCTTTATTAAGCAATTGTAGTATACGTTTCGACTCCTCGTTTCGAGTTCTCTTCAGTAATAAATTAATGACGCGAAAACAATTAGTTACTAGTAAGATCACATTATGATGACTGTGTCCAATCTTAATGGAAAGTTGTACATCAAATTTGCCAATTTAATGTAACGTTGAATCGGAAAAAAACATGGGATTACACACCTACTCCGTTATTGAATTAAAATTTTTTATAGTGAGTATAAAAACGATATTAATAGTTCAAACACTCGACAATAAATCATTATCTGTCGAGTCCCTTAAAATGCGAAAAATCGTGTATGGGCACAGGTGGGATTAAATCCGGATTTACAGATTGTGAGTCAATCGCACTGAGCGGCAAGCCACTCAACGTCTCAGCCTAATGTATACATTTACTAAAGTTAATATTTTGACTGGGACATACATATATATAATTACCTGGTAAATATTGCAGTACATCACACTGTACGACTTCAACAAAAAGTTCTATGTCACTGCAATTTCTGTATTGTATGTCAACTGCTTCAGAATCTATCTCAAATCCAACTACATATTCAGCACCAAGCATCTTGGCACCTAACGATAATGTACCACATCCAGAACCCAGATCAGCCACACTTTTACCTTTTATATCATCAAACTGCGACTGTGCAGTGTACAACAAATGTGCAGCAATATGTGCACTGGTGGCATACTGTTCGAGTGTGACTTTTGGGTTTTCAAACACATCCAGTTGCTGTAGATATTCCTCTAATTGACGAAGTCGAAGTCCAGTCATTATCTATTTCAAGATTGTGATTCTCAACAGATTTTTGTTACAACAAATATTTCTATAAAAAGGCAATCTAATCCCTTGATATAAAAGATTCTCTTAATGTTGTTGGCATATAGTCTTTAGTAATTTTTGTCTATGCGTTTATACATTCAAAAGAGATGACTCATTTATTATCAAACCTAGGGAGAACCGGTAATATCAAATTCCCAAAGGAAGAGTCCTGTGTAACAAAATAACCAAACGAAGCCGCATGTGCATTATGCAATGCTGCTCTTGCTGACGCACTCATTGCTACTCCATCATTAGATTGTGTTGCAGCCTATAGAAAAATTATATGCACATCTAAAGATCTGTTTTTTTTTTACAATTAAACTTGCAAAGTTTATTTTTTCTTCTTTCATCCTCACGTTAAAAACAAAAAAGAAAGATAAATGGTATAAGAAATTTAGCTAAAAAAAGAAATGAAACGTAAGAATATCCTTTTAATTATCGTTGACAAAGAATATTTACTATATTTGATACAGAGCCAGTTGACGAGACTCCCAATGTATTTAAGGTTGGTGCGACTCCTTGTTTCAGAAGCATCTGCTTCTTCAACTGCAACTCCTCTAAGATCTTTCTATTCTGCAATTCTATAAATAAGAGCAAAATGAGAATTATGAAAAATGTGTAAAATATAAAATAAGAAGAATATTGAGTTCTCATTAGAATTACCTCTTGCATTCGGTTGTGAAAAAGCCATCAAATTCACATGAATAATTCAATAATATTTAAAATAACGATCGTGCGAACAGGTTATATTTTTATTAAATTTAACCTTCATAGGTGATTTGAGAAACAGATTTTTATCAGTAAGCATCCCATTGGATCACATTGTAATTGGTCACCGACCAGATTAAAAACATTTTACGGAAGTTTACGTCCTTATTAAAATTTAATAGTAAGAAACTGATAACACAGTATTAATTTAATGATTTATTAATTTCGTAGACACGTTCATATATTTAAAACTCAATAGTACACGATTTTTATTTAAAACTGTGATTTTAATGTTATCGTCCGAGTTGTGATTATCAACGTATGATTAAATTGTGGTTCCGCGAAATATCGTCAAACTGCGCTAGCATCGCTCAAACGGTTCGAAATTCAGTGGAAACTCGGCGACGGCGGGGGCCGCGCATGCGTCGGAAATGCGCAGCCGCGAGACGCCACCTTGCGGGGGCCAGTCCGATCGCAGAAGTGATCCCGAGGTGTTCATCGATAGTTGGCGGTCGTCCCGGTTTTCACGCGATAAATCTTCTTCGTCGCTCCCGACTCAAGCTGTCCCACGGTTATCGCTGCTCCGTGAAACAGGTGTGAGTATCCGCTCAAAGGGCTCGATTACGGATTGCAAAACATACGAAGGTAACCCCGGGGGCGCGGAATCTCGAGGGGGGGCGTCGAAAGCGAGGGCCGGTGGCGAGAGAGAAGCGGTGGCGGCGGCGGTGGCGGTGGTGGTGGCGGCGGTCACAGACGAGTGACGGGTTCTGGCAAAATGGCCGTGCGCGATATACAACAAACGGTCATCCCGCATATCGCGACGGTATCTGATACATTCGTTCGAACCGTCGGGCACGAGAATCACGTTGATAGTCGCTCGGACGAGCGCGCGCTCGTCCGACGTCAACGTTCTCGTCTCCGCGACGTTTCGAATACCGTTGTCATCGGCCACCGTCGTCGTCATCGGGGGATTCTTCTCGGAGCGCGACTGTCGCGCGCGCGTGAGGGAGAAAAAAAAAAAGAGAACGAAGAGCGCCCGGACCTTGTCGTCCGTGGACGATGTATATGCACGCCACACGTCACCAGACGCGAATTGATTTTCTCCGCGAACTGGCCTCGCGTCACAATCGTCGTCAGTCGTTCGTCGCGCAGCAACGTCCTCCTCCGAGAGAGAGACGTCTCTCGGTGACGGCGACGGCGACGCGTGAGCTACTTTGACAGACAGTTCCGATAATGTACGATCAGCTGTCATTGTGACTTTGCTCTCTCCTCTCTCTTTCTGTGTGTTTGTTTCTGTCTACCTGTCGATCGAGGACGCGCGAAGCGAGCCCGAGACCTCTGGCTCCATCATCGATCGCCGATGCCGATGCCATTTCCATCGCATTAAATCTCTCTCTCTCTCTCTCTCTCTCTCTCTCTTTCTGTTATTCTCTATCTATCCATCTCTTAGACTGCGTTTCGGAAATTTTATCCGGGTGCACTTATGTATCATTTTATCCTTGTTCACCAAATGTGTCTCTAATTCCTATTTCCACCAAGATTAATTTTAATCTTGGTTGCCCATCATCTTTTTCCAGGTCTAAGAATTAGAAAAAGATGAGTAAGTTAAACCGAGATTAAAGTTAATCCATGTTGATGGAAACGGGCATAAAACTTTTAAAATCTCACTCTTAAAGATTGAAAATCGAGCCAGTCTTGAAACAGAGTTAGCTCAATTTTCACTCTTTAGAGTGAGATTTTTACTACAAAGGTACTACAAAGATTAAATAGTACGTGAAGGCACCGGGATGAAGTTTCTGAACACAGTTCCGTCGAGAGGGATGCCACAGTCGAGTTGTTTACTCTCCTGGTTTGCAGCATCAGATATTTGCGTGTTACAGATCGGTAGTGGCGTTTCCTTGGAATATCTCGTTGATTTTCAAGCGTGTTTCTTACGACCTTGAAGCGGCCTACCATTAGCGCAATCGGAGCACTTCCCGATACCGCGGAGCGGTCGATGCCTTCGGCGAAGCCAGTCAACGTTTCTTTTCGGATTACGAGATTCTTAGACGCGCGCTGTGCCAATTGTTCCCCTCTTTGCTGTGTCGATCGTAGCTTGTTTACTGTACATACAAATTGTATATCTTGTTCACGAGTGACACGCATACGTCAACTTTCTAGATGTCGTCACTCGTGCGATCGATTTTTGCTTTTGTAGAATAGTCCTTACCATCATTGGATGGCAAAAAATCCGTCCGACATGAGATCTGTTAAGGTTGCTTGAAATCCCCAAATATTTTGCACTTAAAATGAGATAAATACATATTCGGGCAATGAAGACAGGTAATACGAAGATGCTGAGTGCAAAAGTGCAAGCAATGCGAACAGACCTATGGACTCGCGATCCTCTGGATAGAAGCAATTGTGTAGAACGATGCGATTGTCTGGATATGATACAGGGTGCTTTCCAGCAAGAGACACAAATGACACAGTGTAAGACCGGAATCAGATTACACATTGAAAATTGAGATTGAAGATTGAAGATTGAAATTTGATTAATGAGGACAAGGAATTTTAGTTCCTATTTTGATTGATCAAATTTCAATCTTTTAATCTTCAATCTTCAATCTTTAATAATCTGATTCCGGCCTAACACATTGAATCATTGCATCCTTATTATTGACAAATGTTACATAAAGATGATCACTGTGTTAAGAAGATACAGTAGAAGAAATATGAAATAACGATTTCAAACTACGTGAAACTGTATTCTGGTGTATTCGATTTTTGATAGGTTGAAATCGTTATTCCTGATTCCTTCTATTATGTTTGCACCCTTACACTGTTTCTTGCTGGAAAGCACCATTGTTCTTGCTTCCTGCGATTACGAAAAGTTCGATCCTGCCTAATTACGCGATAAAAATGATGTCTTTTGCGTTCCTTCGTCAGATTCTTGGCAAATGAGTCATGTACAGTTTTGACGATTAAAATCTCGATTGCTTCTCGAATAAGAGGTCCGAGGACACAAATTACTATTAAATTTTGCGCATTAATTAGCCACAAGTCTCGAGAATCGGAGCTCTCTAAAACACAAAGTAGAAAAACGTGATCTCTTTCATTCTTTCTTTCTCTTCCTCGAACTTGTCCTAATTTATCTCGGTGGATTGGAAATAGCTTTCTAATATGTCATATATGTCCATTTCTACTAATGTAGATTATCTTTAATCTCAGTTCAACTTACTCTTCATCTTTTTCTAATTCTTAGAACTAGGAAAAGATAAAGAGTTAGTTGAACCAAGATTAAAGTTAAACTACATCGGTAGAAACGGTTGCAATAGTTGCTAAGTAGATCACAAAGTTAGTTTTATCGATAAGTCACGCGACACTTTCGTGTAATTGAATTTTATAACGAGTTTTTATTAAGTAGTCGCACATCCTGCGCGACACATCGCGATTCAGGTAGAATCTAGTCTCCTGTCGATAACAGTCTCAACCGGTTGACGATTCCTATTCCCTCGCTTAATATGCGAATCCATTAATTGGGAGAAGCGCAGGACTGCAGGTACATATCGGAGTGCGAGGTCAGGAAAGTCGGCAGTCACTCACTTGGATCGATGCGATGATCCCGGAAACGTAACTGTTACGGAGTTAACAAGTCAGCGAATCGAAAGATCCATCGACTCGGTATATAAAGAGAGAGCGATTGGATATGATAAGAATTTACGATACCACCTTATGGATTAGCTCGTGTTATTAAATTGAGATCTTTATTGAACAGCTGGATGTTTGCATGAAATTAGAAGGGAGCCTGTGATACAGTTAGAAAAATATCTGGTTGCAAATGGACGAACCAGAAGATTCTGATTATATCAATTAGAATTTCGATTATCTCTATCAGAGTTCTAATCTCTAAAATTGTTTAATTGTTTAGAATTGTTATTCTAAAGAGTAAAATGTTATTCTTAAAAATTGAAAATTGAGCCACTTTTTCAAGACCGTCTTAATTTTCGCTCTTTAGAGTAAAATTCCATTCCGAAGAATTTCGAGAATAGATTTAACCAGAAAATTTTAATTCGTTCATTTTCAACTAGAATTCCAGTTGATCCAACCAGACATTTTTCTCATTATCAATGTATACATTATCGTGGCGTGTGTTGTTAGTGTATACATTATTGTGGCAAACTTGTGTGAGATATTGGGAAACCAGAGTTATCAGAATTGAGAAAAGAAATGTCTTTAAGCGAGCTAATGACCCAGCGTTGAATTAAGTAAATAGCTTCCTTGATAATTTTGTAAGTCGTTATTCGTGATGTCCACAGGAAGCACTTTCATCGCAGGAAGATGATAGTTTCGCATAGATCTCTTATTTTTAGATCCAGGAGGGCCTTGACCGTCCAAGGATTGAATGGGCGAAGCCCACCTGAAAGAATTTCCCGCTTCTCGTAACGCGCATTACTGCGCTATTTGCAAGGACATCGTAAATTATGTATAGCCTCCACTTACGCGGTACTTTCAACTTTTCACGGCAAGTCGCAGCCGTATACATTTACGTGCGACGGCCAAGATCCAGTTTCTCAACCCGAGCATCGGTGCTCCTCGGTGACTAGTATCGCTCCATTCATATTCCGAGTGTATGTTGTCGGGAGAGAGGTACATTCTTGCGTTTATTATACTGCTGTTTATTTCTACCAATGTAGATTAATTTTAATTTTAATTTAACTTGCTCTCACCTTTTTCTAATTCTTAAAACTAGGAAAAGATGAAGAGTTAGTTGAATCGAGATTAAATCAAATCATATTAGCATTCTGGTTATCTAAAAAATTATAATACAGGATTTCCATAAAATTAGAATGTCAGGGAATTTTGCAAATTTTCTGGAAAACTAAAATTCTTGGCTCTTTAAAGAAGTTTAGCATGCGTACATTATACCTACGCAGTTTTCGAATACCAGCAACTTAACAATTAAATGCAAGTAGCACTCAGCAATATTAATAGTAATTTACATTGTCATGTTAAAATTGTTAAATTACTATCTCAGTAAAATATTTGTTGAGAGAGCAATTTAACACAGTTTCTACATCAGGACGAAGATATAAAAAATTTTGAAAGCATTAGGGAAAATTATACAGACATTTTGTCTGAAAATTAGGAAAAAGTTATGAAATTTTAGGATGAGGAATTTGTGACAACCCTGCGACAGATTCAATTAGAAAATTCTGAATTTGTCCATTTTCAACAAGAATTCCAATTAATATAATCATTCTTTCCAGTATATACTCTTTCCACGCATTCTACTGTATTCTGTTATTTCTCCACGTCTCTCCGCGTCGTCTTGTTATTTATTATACATGTCAGAGTATCGATAGATGGACCCGTTTTGTCCGCGCCGTCCGGTGACCTTCCTCGCAAGTACCCCAATCATGCTTTTTAACGACATTACGGTGGCGTTACAAGGTGGAAAGAGGCCGTTATGAATATTTAAATGCACCGCAAAGGCGAAAATATACGCGACTGCCAAGGTGGGCGTGCTGTGCCATGCTGGTTTATCGATCACGGCGCATCGCGGCGATAACCATCGCGTCGTGGAAGCGTCGCGACGACGATGCGCCGACGCTGCGCCGCGCTGCGCGCCTTTACGACTGTCAAGGTCCTTCCTTCTTCGTAGAAGACTAGCTATTCCAATTTATGCTACCTTACGTTACATTGCTTACGTTCCGTATAAAGAACCGATATTTAAAAAAAAATGTGATTTAATGTCAATTACCGATGCAGTTGAGTCATAGAGTCAGCACTCTATAAATACCTTATTCATATTACCTGGTCCTGTCTCGATTATATTTATATATTAGTGTAAATCGATATGCAAATTCATCTCATTATCTTGAAGAATTTCTACACGAATACTGTAATTATAGTATCGTACATCTAGTTAAAATTATCTACAATTTTTTTTCAAATATTTGAGCCAAATTACACGGCTTTCTCTCCCTGCATATTGATTTTCGTTTCGCAACCTAGCAGGAAATTGCATATTTAATTTTCCATGTACACGCGAGAGGGTAATGATCGGCAATCGACACTGATTTAACGCAGGCATATGAAGTGTATCGTTTATGCGACGTTAAATTCGAAATTGTCGACGCCTCCGGTTCCAGGTAAACCAGCCGCGTATTCGTAACCGTTCATTATCGCCACGTCAGCGTCGTGATTTCGAGCTTCACTTTTCAAGTTGCCTTTCCCTTTCGTGCGGCGCGGTGAAAAGTGCTATCGATCCGGCGAAATCACGCCGTCGAGCCCAAGCTCGTCGCGAAACGGCCGCCTTCCGTGCACTCGACGAAAGCTCGCAAAAGTGGTTCCCGCGGCGAGAGCGCCCGGCCTGCATCGGGTTTCTCTCCCGCGATGATGGAAAGTAAAATAAACCACGACATTGATTTTAGTATTGTGCGCGCACGTTATATTATCCCGCGGAAACAATTCGGCACGGTCTGCTCTCACGAGCTCGCCGCCGCTTGTTAGCTTCTTTATCCGCGATAGAAAAATACGACCGCTAACACGGCGATATATTGCAGAAGACAGAAGTAAAGCGAATAAAAAAAATGACTTCTTCGAAGTCATTTTAACATGCAAAGAAGGCGAACGTTATCCTCAAAGTACCTATTATATGATATAGTACTCCATTTCTGTTAACACATCAAAAGTGACAAATTTTTTTTCTTTCTTGAAGTAAAATATATACACATTGTTTTTACATTGGCTAATTGATTTGAAGTTTCTTTAAAATTATACTACATTTGATTTTAAATTACTTTTAAATTACTTCATTTTTATTTGAGTTTTTAACGCACGCTCTATAAAATATGTACAAAAGTGAATTAAGCTGTAGATATATACTTAAATGTGTAATTGTTTATTACAGGCAATACCGATGGCGGAACACTGAGATCATTGAGAGGTGACTGGAAGATCTAGTCGCGCTCCACGGAATCACCATCGAGGTATCCAGCCAGGTTACACACGAGGATCATGAAAATGGTGCTGTCTCAACGTCAGAGGGAGGAGTTGTGAGTTAACCAATCATCATAAAATGCTTCGTCGTACTTCGGTTTACATGTTTTCGACCATGAAGTTTATATATACTTAATGGCTTCTCTCAATCTCTTCCCTCAGCTACAAATGTTCTTGTCTCTTTCTTTCCGAGTTGTAGGGGATTGATACACGCGAACGAATATAGTCTGGGAACGGATCAATTGAGAAAATACGCAAGGTTTCCCTCGTATCTCGTGCCACCTACGTTAAAGTTCTCTTTCATAACGATACTTCCAATCTTTCTTTATATTCTCCACGAGGAATAGAGATATTTTATCGTTTGTGAAAAATCTTTACAAACGATAGGTGCATTCCCAGAATTTCAGGTAATTGCAAAAGAGCTTTTAAATCTTTTCTCTATTCGATTTAAATTTATCGACGTCGTTTATCTGTCATTGACATTTTTACAAACGTTCATTAAAAAAATGCAATACATTCTAGGCATATATCATTGTAATGTGGCAATCCTATGAGCTACCTTGGCATCGTTAATTGGCATTGAGCACGTTGATGTGCTAACTCTGTAATTGGTCCGTTATATTTTGCATAATCGTGGGCGCATGCAGGTGTGAGAGCTACATGGGAATCGCTCTTGAATTTTCTCATGTCTTCGATTTCACATAGAGAAGCTGGAACGTAGATGAGTCATTTGCAAGCAAATAAACCATGTGCGAGAATCAAGAGTTCTTCAGCTGTCGTGCATTCGCTCTGTGTGACTGTGCTTCCTGTTCGAGTGCTGTCGCGCGTACGCACGCGGGAGAATCGAATCGTCGCCATTATCTCGCCACGTCCCAATTCGTGCTTATCTTTCAATGAAACGTATGTTTTTGCGTTACTGGTCATTTCTCTTCTCGTCCCCAATGACGATATCCTAATTCGACGATATTAAGGCAATCTCGCTTTCCTTCTGGCAAGTCTTTTGGTCTTGAAGATATATCTGAAATATATTTGCAATAAGTAGTTTATTTTAGATATCTGAAATATACAACATATATATTTTTTATGTTTCACGAAAAGAGTGAAAATTTTTAAATAGACTTTAGCAAAATCGTTCTTTCCACGTTGATACTTAAATGTTTCTTTTCGTTTCTTTGCACAGATTAAGGAATTTCAGGAAAAGACGTTCAGATTGAAGAGTTTGGATTATACTCTTCGATTATTTAAGTAAACTATCTATAATTAATTCGTTGGTTTCGTTCCGCTCTCCTCATGCGAGCAACTCACGACACGAGCAATGCGACGTCAAACGGGGGCACCCCGTCAGAATCGATCGTATCCTCGATCTATGCCGACTAATTCCTATGACGCAAAATCGCTCGTCGATCGATCGGTCTTAGGGGCTGTACGACGAACATGTCCAGGGAATAGCGGGGGCGGTGGTCTGGTGGTGAGGGTGTCTGTCGAGCACGCGCGAACTACAGGATCGATAGCTCGCGCAGAATGAGTCGGCGACGGCGAACCCTCGGAATGAGGCGAGGAAGGGGATGAGAGTTGGTTCTCCGCCTGAGGGAGAGGGCTCTCATCGATTAGCATATAGGTGTACCTTCGCGCATCCATGTTGTTTTTCTTCTAAGAACGCCTTCCGACCCTCAGGGGCTGCTCACGTGTAATTTTTAGCAAGTGGATGGCAAAACGATCCCTCCGACGTGTGACTTTCACTTCCTGGCTTCCCGTAAACTGATACGAAGGGCGATCAGTATTTTTAACAAGGGAACTGTTGTCGAAGTTGTCTGTGGCTTGACCATTTAGATAACTGATATTCCAATAAATATAAATTAGCTCTTTGACCTTTATATAAATATTCTCGCAGGATTTTTTTTAATGTCTTAGTTTTTTTAATACATATATTGTTTTCTTAAATTAATGATAAAATTTACACGCAAAATATTTCTCTGGTAATTAATAATGCAAAGTATCTGCGTATTGAAATTGTTACAAAACGATTAAAATCTCTAAAGGCTGTACTAGTAAATATACACAATTGGAATGTTAAATTTCACATATCCTAAAGGCCCATTCAAATTTTTTTATTGATTTCACATAAGATGAATATATTTAAAAAATAACACGAATATTATGTAAAAATTAAAAAACGTAATATATAATTTCTAAGCAATCATATTTTTTCATTAAAATTAACATTTATAATATGTGAAATTAACACATTTTATTAATTTATATTAGAATTTACGTTTTAAAAGACATTATTTTTGTATGTTCATCCACACATAAATTGTATTATTTTTAACGCTAAGCTAATGTTGAATTAATTTGACACAAAATATGTAAGTAACGATTATTTATATTAAATTAATATTTAGATATATTAAAAACATGGTATTCCATACAAAATTTTAACAAGAATTCGAGTAAACCATTTTTAACACATTCATGAAATTAAATCTGATCATGTGTATATAATACATGTATATCATGCAGTGTGTTGCAGAAGGCAATTAATTGGACGTAGCGTGCTTACTCGTGAAATTTAAACGCGATAGATAACAGCGAGGCGATTTCGCGCTGATGTCTTATATGCGTTTTATATGCTAGAACGAGTTACCCTCTGCTTCCTCCGTATCTATTTTCACCTTTACACCGAGGAGCCAAGGATAGCACCTCAGGATATCGCTCTTCGATCTACGCCTCAATCTGCATTCCTGCGGCGAGCCGAAACACAACATGTCTCGCACAATTCATCGTTGCAGAGTGAAAGAGGAGGGGAAGGAAAGAATTTCGCGGCTTCAAAGTTCTATTGTACCGTTACCGCTCGCTGCTCTATCCTTCTGATCTTTGTATACGAGAGCACCTCTCGAAACGCGTCCTATCGTCAGTAGCGATCTCAGCCTCTTCCCTGGCTTTATCTTTAATTTATACGACGAAAGGCGAGATGATAGGAAAACGGCGGAGTTTAATTTCGATTGCCGCAGCTGTTTCTCGCATTCGTTATGCTCGTATCTAAACGCGGCACAAACGATGCAAACGACGTGCCTGTCAGCGTCCAATTCCCGGAAAACGTTTTATTTGTCGTTCCTAATGCTTCAGGACATCATCTACGCTCATGCGAGTCTTTTTTTTTCTTTTTCTTTTTCTGCGAGCGTCACGTCCTAGAATTCTCGTCAACGAGCGACATAAGTGCATTCTCATTCCCTTGCGCGGCTGTAAGAACTCGCGTAGGACATCACGCGAATGGACCGTGCGATTTGATGACTGTATGTATATCCTCGTGCGATCGAAGGAGAATAAGTACAAAAGATAATAAACGTCTCTTCCGTGATGCTTTCATAATAATGCTATTTGCAGATATCATCGTCGAGAATAAATATCATAAACCCACAGCGATGGATATTCTCTGATGCGGAAATGGTCCCAGAATAAATTAAAACGATGAACCTCGGCGATGTGAATTTCGAATGCCATGGCTTTCGCATGGTTGCTCACCTGCGTATAGTTCCCTGGGGCACGCACTTGTACGGAACAACGTACGCTGTTAACAATACGCCTTCATATTTATAGAATATATATATTTTTCTTTCTTTCTCCCTTTCTCAGACGTGGTCTATTGTCGCAAGATCATTCGTCGTATCTCCTGCGTTTTCCCGTGCTCTCGCACGAACCCAGCGTGCGGGTGTCGAATGACGAGGTCGCTTTCCGCACTCACGAAGACAATGATCCCTACTTAGTTTGAAACATTCTTTTCTGCTTTTGTACGCACACATATCTGCCGTTAGGTCATCTTGCGTGAGCAAATGCAGAATTTCTCACATCGTTAAGTGCCCCTATGAATTTACCTCTGTTATTATCCACGTTGACCCCTTCTTGATTTTCCGCGAATTAATACGTAATTATCCACGTGTGCCGAACCCCACTTTGTAATATTTTAAGTTGATTGTACACAAGTGCAGTTAGCAGCGAATAAATCTCACGAACTGCGAATGAATTTTTTTTTCGAGAGATCATTGACATATAATTCTTGACTCTTAAAATAATGTTTAGGATTATCTTTTGTTTTTTTTTTTCATTTTTAGTGTTTAAACTAAACTATATTGGGATCTGTGTTACATGAATTTTTCGCTAACTTTTTATCATTCGTGCAACGGACTTTCAATTTGCCTTGATATCAGCTGACGACAGATAAGCCGCTCTGTTTTTTTACACGAACTTAAGTGTTTCTACATCAGTATTAAGCCGTATTCAAATTACATTATTATAAATTTAAATTTCTTAGTTATTCACCGAGATAAAATTTTATACATATTATGCATATTTTTGCTTTTATAATATTTAATTCCACATATGATACACATGCACACGCGGAGAAACCTCAGTGAGTCATTTTTGTTATCATTATGCTTTGTTTCAACTCTCAGCAATTTTCGAATCGTGTCATGGAATCTGAATGACGTTTTTCCAGTTATTAAAACAAATGTCGAATCAACATACGACGTTATAGCGGGGATAAATAGCGGAAGTAGCCAGCACGTGGTTTAGCTTTCTGTCAGGACAAAGTGGCTTTGTTATTTTCTTCATTTTTTTCAGTGTCTCGAGTCGCTCCTACGCGTCACGCATAATCGTAAAACGAAGATTATGAGGTACCGCGAGCAATAATTTGCTATCACGTGGAGTAGTCAGGTGAATAGAGACGAACGGCCGACTCGAGGCCTTTCACCCTGGCACAAGTTTGCCCGACTTTCAATCTCTTTCCCACGTATCCAACCTGCCTTACAGCCTCCTCTTTCCCCGTCTATTGTGTCGGATCGCAGGTACGGCATTTTATCTTTATCTTCGCGTCATAAACAGGCGGCAGTGGTCGACGCCAACGCGGAACAATTGGCGATTAAAGCTATCACTTAACACTCACGTCTTCTCCTTATTCTCTCTTAGTCCGATATACCTTCCGAGAAAGCGTTTTGGATAAGCACAAACGATAAGCTAAATTAATTCTAATAAAATTATCACCTAAAATTTTCTTGAACATTATTATTAATAAAGAACAACATTTTTTGTTATATATTTCTACGTTTGTTTCAAAACTGAATCGATACTTTTAGAAATAAGGCGATCGCGGATTACCTTAGCACGAATGGCTATCAAGATGCACTGGAGGCATTCAAGAAAGAAGCCGATATGCCGGGAGAGGTGGAAAGAAAATATGGAGGCCTCCTGGAGAAGAAGTGGACTTCAGTTATACGGTTGCAGAAGAAGGTAAAAATTCCTTCTTTTCGATTCGAGAGATATTTTACTCGACTCTCAATTCAATAGTAATGCGTGCACAGAAGAATTCAACGGTATATTACGTCAGCTAAGTGGCTCTTTGTATGCACTCACGTGTAATGTGTCATAGGTAATGGAACTGGAGTCTAAACTTTCCGAGGCAGAGAAAGAATTCATAGAAGGCGCACCAACACGTGGCAAGAGATCACCGTCCGAATGGATACCGAGGCCACCAGAAAAGTTCAGTCTGTCCGGACACAGAGCCCCTATCAATAGAGTTATTTTCCACCCAGTTTTTAGTCTTGTAGTATCCGCCAGCGAAGATGCTACTATTAAGGTGAGAACGCTCGAACGACTTACAAATAAATCAACAATACTTGCTCGTTGGATCTTCAAGTATCAGATTAAAAACACAATTTATATACTTGCTTCTTACTCTTTTAGGTATGGGATTTTGAAAGTGGCGACTTCGAGAGAACACTCAAGGGTCACACTGACAGCGTGCAAGACATTGCGTTCGATACCTCGGGCAAGCTACTCGCCTCTTGTAGCGCGGATATGTCCATCAAGCTGTGGGATTTCCATCAGTCATTCGCTTGCGTCAAGACCATGCATGGTCACGACCACAATGTCAACTCGGTCGCGTTTGTGCCGCAGGGTGACTTCGTGGTGAGCGCCTCCAGGGATAAAACCATCAAGATCTGGGAAGTGGCGACGGGTTACTGTGTGAAGACGCTTACGGGACACAGGGAGTGGGTGAGAATGGCGCGAGTCAGCCCATGCGGCGAACTCATCGCCAGTTGCTCGAACGATCAGACTGTTCGAGTATGGCACATTGCGACAAAGGAGACTAAGGTAATGCAGTCGCTTCTCGTCCTTCTAAAGCTAATCCAAGCATTCATTTGTAACGGAAAATCATTTGGGATCGTCAGGTCGAGTTCAGGGAACACGAGCACGTGGTAGAGTGCATCGCATGGGCGCCGGAGAATGCGAGAGCGTCGATCAACGCGGCAGCCGGAGCGGACAATAAGGGCGCACACGAAGGGCCCTTCCTCGCTTCCGGTTCACGGGACAAGATGATCCGCGTGTGGGATGTCGGCGCCGGGGTGTGCCTTTTCACCCTCGTTGGGCACGACAACTGGGTGCGATGCATCGTCTTCCATCCTGGCGGCAAGTTTATCGTCAGCGCGTCCGACGATAAGACGCTGCGAGTCTGGGACACGCGCAATAAGCGAGTAATGAAGACCCTCGAAGCGCACCTTCACTTCTGCACTTCTGTCGGTTCGTACACATCCTTTTACTTCTTTTCCCAATTGGTGCAACATCTCTCTGATTTCATTGAATTGTCAGACGCGAATCGTCAATTCGGTACATATATATTTGATTCTTTGACTACAGATTTCCACAAGAACCATCCTTATGTGGTCACCGGGAGCGTCGATCAAACGGTGAAGATTTGGGAGTGCCGCTAGTCACCGAATTTTAAATTTTCCGTCAGACGTCGTGTGCGGAAGCGAACGGAAATATAAATGAGAGAAAAGACGAACGCGCATCCATTTTAATGGAATCGGCCGAAAGAGTAAGCTGCTACAAAAGCTATCGTACATATATGCTATTAATATTAATATTATTATTATATTATTATACATAAACACACATAAACACGTATGGTTAAGAGCTCTTTAATTAATTTATAAAAATAAACTATAATTAGTAATTATATTATAAAATACATCGTTTTACGGCAATGAACTGCACTATTCGAGGAGAGTGAATCGAGAAACGGTTACGAGGATCGAACGATTGAGAGGACGCTCCCACGAGTTCTCATTACCTACGATCACCTACGGGACGTGGGGTCACTAATGCCATATACAATTACAAGAGTTATATTCCTTTAGGCAATTGTGCAATTGTAGTAGGCATTATTCTGTACATATACTGTGTTTTTACTCGCAGCGCGAAATTTTGTCGTTAATGAGTATAACTCGCCTTTGATTTATTCTTACTCTCTTCGTCTGCTTATGCGATTGTATCCGTTAAAGTATTAGTTACCAGCTGATTGTATACACACGTACACGCGCGCGCTCGCGCAAAGAGAGAAGAAGATCGTCCTCCTCGATTATGACCTTGCATAAGAACGCGTCGAATCTCTTTAACTTTCTGTCGACAGTGGTGAACTTTCGGCTGTGGCGTCACCTCCGCGCAACTACGATGGTAACTAATTCGTTGTCACTTATATATCCATACGCTCTCCTCGAGAGTTCTTGAGAGAACGAAGATGTTGCTCCTTCTTTACTCATATTATATATAAGTATATACACGCAGTATACACACGTACATACATAACACACACATGTATAGATGCGCAGTGTCTTTGTATCATACAAAGTATCGAGTGTTAATGATCGTCTAATGTCGGCTCACGTATGTCCTGAGTTGTTATCACATTTGCCGTAAAACATCTGTTTTGTGGGACACGTAACATAATGTCGCAAATATAAATCGAATGATATACAAACAAATACATAGTACGACAAAGATTATCTCGATCGCAAACGAATAAATTGTTACACGTCTGTATGTAGATTCTGTATGTAGATCGGATTCTCTTGAAACGGCATGTCCCTTTCGAAATTTTGCTGAATTTACATATGTCATGTATAATCTCACAGAGGGCTGCGTTTCGTTTCATGCATGGACCGACAGGGCATCACATGAGCGCATTCACTCGTTTTTCCCTTTTTCCCATCACTCTGGATGCGTTCCGTTTCATGCATGATGCGCATGGAGAGCGCATGAGATTGTTCCGTTTCACTCCATGCGCAGTTTATCCACTTACGGGAACGGTTTCCCGCGTCATGCCGCGCAGCGCATGAGAGCACATGGACTACCTCAGCTCTCCAGGTGGTGCAGTCCATACGCGAGGATTATTTAGAAACGAGAAAGAGACTGTTCCGTAAAGTTCGCTACAAATTATGAAGATTTGTTATTCTGAAATTTATAACAAATTTTCTTGAAAAAGCTACACGTTTATATTGATGATGAATTATGTTTAACATATTTGATGATGAGATTCAAGCGCTTATAAATTGTTCCGTTTTTCTATACGCAGTAAGAGTAATGGGAAAAAGAGAACGAGCCAACGACTATGTTCAGCGGAGAAAATTGATCAGTGAGCGTTCAGTGATTTTTTTGATATGATTGGATGCATTCAGTACTACAGCTGCTCTTTGAACGCTCAGTAAGTTCTTGCATCTGATTGGCATATTTGAAAATCTTCAAGATTCGTACATTTTCTGATGATAAAATAAATTAAGAAAAGTAATAAAGATAAAGTTAATTAAAAATCATTAAGGAAAGTAAAATAATAAAGTGTAAACTGAGAATCAGAAAATTGCTTGATGGGATTTAAAGAACACCTGGAATTTTTATTCGCCACATGTTTGGTGTTGCAATTATGCATTCATCATGCATTAATAATAATAATGTTACACAATGGACAGCCGAATCTAGAGAATGCGACTGAGACTTGAGCGTCTGAATAGAGTCGATGGGAGAGGAGACTCGTGAGGCGTAACGTGTGAAAGTTTTTAGAAGCGCATAGTTCATTGCGTAGGTTCCAAGAGAAGGTGGTACTAGTTGTATCTTTTTAGTTCTAACTAGTATTAGTGGTAGCACATTACGTAGACGATAGAAAGAAGATAAGGGAATAAACCTCGGAGAGAACACGAAGTTAAGGGAGGGTCCCAGATGCTCACATCCCAAAGTTGAATACATCTACTCACATCGCTCAGTGAATAGTAATTTTGCAGTCTACGACCAATGAGAACGTATTATCTTGTTTTAGCCAATTAGCGATGTGTCCAATTGAGATCCTCCCAAAGTTAACGATTGATTAACACACATACATACAAATTTACACATCGTACATACTTACACAGACATATACGAAAGGTAAAGCGTCCGATTTTTCAGGCATTCAATAAGAAGAAAACATTTACACACGTGTATAAAACGTATAATCCGTAAGAAAAAAGGAATCAATAATCGATAAATCGCTTAATTAAGGATGATTTTTCCAACACGGTACACCTACTGACTGCTACCTTCTCCTATTGTTTATTCAGCCAATATAAGCCAGTATAAGACAACAAATCCTCCCTCACCCGAGAAGAAACACCCCTCAATTAAATGTGGTACTAAATTATTTTGGTGAATAATAAACAGTTGTCACTGAGTCATGAGATCGTTGTATACTACAAATCACACCTATACAATTCGTATTCTTGGAACGGCATAATTCTTTTCGTTCTTTAACGACATAATTTCTTTTTTTTTTTTATTAATTGCAGGTCTTATATTAATCTATTGTCCAAGTATGCGTCTAGGAGTGCGCAGACGATTCCGTTGTATCTACTAGAATTTTCGTAGTTTCAATCGGAGCAGTATAGGCTTAGGGTCCCTCCCTTTTAACTCTGCAGTACATTAATCGACATGTGCATGACAGTATTTTATATAGTACAATAGAGCAAAGAGAATTAGCAACGTAGCATTGTAAGCGAGACGCATACCAAACACCCATTGTGTGTGTTTATACATAGATGATGTAATAAAAAAAAAAGAGAAAAACGACACGAAAAGTTATGTTGTAGCGTCGCCTGTCATAAAATTCGTCACGATGGCTTCTGTGACTCGCTTTCTACCTGCTTGGGAAATAATGGTACCAACAAGTAGATTTACAATAAAGTATTCTTCGTCATTTGTGATATACAGGATTGGCGAACGTTTATTGTAATCCTGAAATGTGCTATACGAGCTCCTTGTAGGAAGATACTTTTCACTAGTCTTATAGAGTGAAAGTAATAGCATTAGTATTGACTCCTTTATAGTAGACTTTTGCATCGTAAACTTTATACAATAAATCATTATCTAAGCTTTAAGTTTTAAGTTATAAGAAACTGAACACTCATAATCGATTATTCTTCTCACATTCGACTGTGATTGGTTAATGTCTTATGATTTAAGACTTAAAACTTAGATAAGCTTATTGTAAAAAGCCCACATCGCATAATGCATAATGCATCAATCAATCAATCAAAATTCTTTTCTTCTCTGATAATAGGAGGAAAGGAAGGATTCTGATTGGTTGATTCGCGTATGGACTGCTGTGGGCATTTTGCATTATACAAAAGTCTGTGTTGTGGTTTTTTCTTTGAACAATTTTTACACAGTCTTATTTTTATTAAAAATATAATTCTAAGTTTATGGTGATAAAAGAGTTTTTTTTTCATTTAAGAGATTATCTACATATTGTAAAAAGCTATATTGAAGGAAAAATTAATATGAATTTAACTCGAACATAGGAATTTTTTGTGCGCAAGATTTATTATAATAAAAAATATTTTTAATTTTATAACTATCGGTAATGTAAATCACGCGGTTTATCGCGGTCGATAAGATCGATTACTTGCTTATCAATATGGATCTACAAAACGCGCAAAACCCACATGCTTTGACTTCCCAGCAACAAAAAGTCCAAAATATATAAGACGTTTTAAAGATATCTTTAAAACATTTTATGTCTCATTTTCGAACATGCGTGTTGTCTGAATTGTGAAATCGAATAACACAATACAGAAATGATTAAATTTTATTATTGTTGATATATTTTATTTTAATGTTGATAAATAAAAACATATAAGTAAAATAGTAAGTTTTATGTAGTTCATTGCAACGACAAATAATAAGTTTCGATAGTTCACAGATCATTGATGTTGACACAGATAACACTTGCAACATAACTTATATTGTATACTCGTAGATGTAGATTATCACATTTTACGCGTAAACACACAAGAATTATTTTTTTATGCCAAATTAATTAAATCTGTTTATAAACACATGTTTAAAAAAGAAAATTTTGTGACTATTCATACAGCACGCGTGACAGTTTGAGGACTAATTCCCATTTCCATCAACGTAGATTGACTTTAATCTCGGTTCAACTTACTCTTCGTTTTCTCAAATTTTTAAAACTAGAAAATAGACGAAGAGTAAGTTGAACTGAGATTAAAGTTAATCTACATTGGTGGAAACGGACATAATAGTCGACTTTTTTTAGCCAATTTAAAATCGACTTTACAAGTTCTAGGATGGCTAAAACGGTTGTTAAAAGTGATAGATGCGCACGCATGATCGATATTTCGATCGATATAATCATTCTCGTAACCATAATTTGGAGCATCTAGAGGATCGTACATTTCCATTGTTTACACGAGGATTGCGTGGTATTGTTGATAATTGTTAATTCATTGGAAGTTAGTTACTCGTGATTAAGCTTCGTTCGAAGAACAATCATTGTCGCGATCTCCGACAACAGTCGACCTTGCACAGATTTGCCACAGATCGGCAGCAATGGATTAGCAGTTGTTAACAAGCAGTCGTCAGTCTTGCGTTCTCGTTATTTGAGAGACTCTTAATTCTTTGGATGGTTACCTCACGACGAAGTGAAAATGACGTCACAAGAACAAATTCCCTGTAGTCTGCCTGATACACAGAACGCGGATGTTGTATTGACACAATCGCAGGAGGTATCAAGCCAACAGCAAACGATGGCCGTTTGGGGAAGATTGTGTCCTAGGAGGCCACACTTACGAAGTCTGGGTAAGAGCTCGCCTCTTTCATAGATAGAATCTTCTCGGAATTACTTCGCTTATTATGTAGTTCTTCAAAATCAATTCAAATCACGAGCCCTAAAATTTAAATTAGGCAAATAATTATAATAACATGTTTCTATCTTATTTCAGAAATGATGAGGGATACCGTTTACACCTTAGGACGCTCTCCAAGCTGTGACATTTGTTTAACTTCAAATGAGTTGCAAAGTAAACAGCTAAGCGTTATTAGTAAGACACACTTTCGCATATACAGGGAGCGCGTTGGTAACACGAATGAGATTGTAGTGTACCTGGAAGATTCAAGTCACAATGGAACTTATGTTAATCAGGAATTGGTCGGTCATGGAAGACGTGTCATTATTGGAAATAATTCTGAGATAGCTTTAGCCAAGAGTTCCTTCTCATGTACATACCTATTTTATATCAAAGCTCAATGTATAAATTATTGCTTGATGATAAAAAAAGTTAATCTGTTTAATTGCAGTTTACATATTTGTGAGTGCAAATGTACATGAAATTGCTTATGAGTTACCACTGGAGCTGAAACAGAGGTATGTAATTGGCCGTAGACTAGGAACTGGTGCCTGCGGCGAAGTAAGGCTGCTGTTTAGAAAGGATGGTTCCGAAACATTTGCTATCAAAGTTATACAGAAAAATTATTTTAGCGCTGGAACTGGGAACATTCTCAATAATCCGGCGAATGTTCGGAACGAAGTTGAAATATTAAGAAAGCTGAAGCATGTAAGTTCAAATATATATTTAAGGCATTTCCTTTATATCATTGTAATTGCAATGGAGTTTTGAATTTTTGTTTCAGCCTTGTATAATTCCTTTGAAGGATATTTTTGACACTACTGAAGTTATGTACATTATTCTTGAATTAATGGAGGGTGGTGAGCTTTTTGATAGAATAAAAAGCAAAGGAAAACTGTCTGAATCATGTGCAAAACTGATATTCTATCAAGTTGTACATGCTGTTTATTATCTTCACAGGCAGGGAATTACACATAGAGATTTGAAGGTAATTTTAATTGAAGAATTTAAAACATTAACTGTATGTTTTACATGATCATACCAATGTTATTAGATTAAAAAAATTTACAGCCAGAGAATATACTGCTAAAGGACAATTCGGAAAATCCTTTGGTCAAAGTATCAGATTTTGGCATGTCAAAATTTGTAGATGCTCAAACAATGATGAGAACATTCTGTGGGACCCCTATGTATGTTGCTCCCGAAATTTTGGCAACCAATGGACGCAGCTCTTATACAAGTCAAGTAAGTATTTAAATTATACAAGCCCAAATATTTCGGCGAAATTTTAAAATTTTATAGGAAATTTATTTCTTTAAACAAAATTCCTGTAAACATGGTCAAAAAACGTTTTCTTAAATATTACAGCTAGAACCCAAAAATCTCAGAAATAATTATTTTATAAATTTACAAATATCAGGAGAAATATGCGTTTTTTTTTTAACAAAAAACGTATTAAAACAAAAGTTTTAAAGAATTAAAACTATTACTATTTAAATGAGATCAAAGTAATTATAGTATGTTTTATTTCTATTGATTGAGATAATCAGTTTCAAATATATAAAAAAGTGTTTAATATATTTAAAAATGGCTTACATTTTTATTATTTAATTTTTCACGAAGTTTTCACTATAATAATATTATCGAATTTTAAGATATCCTGTATAATATTATAATACTATATGTGTATATATATTTTAATGAGAAATAATAATGAATTATAAATTTTTTTATTCTCAGAATCATAGCTTTATTCAAGATTTGATAGAAGAATCGATTGCAGAATGTTTGCACAATGTTTTCAATTTAAATTCCAAATTTTCTTTAAATAAAGCATCGACAAATGATCTCCGATCTTTGTCATAAACAGTCTTTGATTTGTTTGTTTTTAAAATTTATTCCTGATAATAATTTAATAACTATTAATAAATATTATTTATTATTAAATAATTATTATATGTATAACGAATAAATATTTTTTTTCTTGAATATGCGAGGTTGCAAAACTAGGAATCGAACCTGAGTCTTTTTCTTTATACAATAGATAACTGTTCTATCACTATAATTCTCGCAAAATAATTATAGCTATTCGAATATATACTGTCAATATTGAAAATTTACAGTATACGTAACGTGAACTATAGATTTTTTTTCAGTAGGCAGTGTATATCTGAACACGGTTTATGCAGGAGAATCGTTTGTATTTCATTGGAATTCTTTCAGGTCGATGTATGGAGTTTAGGAGTGATATTGTATGTCAGTTTAAGTGGCAGGGTTCCTTTCTCAAATAATAATGCTACTTTAGCAGATCAAATTAAAGGTGGAATGTATGAATTTGGATCATATTTTTCATTAGTATCAAGGGATGCTATAACTCTGGTACGTAATAATATCTGCATTTATTAACTGTGATTGACCTTGCAGTTAACAGAATATCGCGTTGTTCTAGATTAAACGTATGATGACGGTGAATCCGAAGAAACGTATAACAGTGCCACAGATCTTACTACATCCATGGTTACGTGACATAAATATGCAAAGAGAAGTCAACAAGCTAATGTCCGGTGTTATCCATAATGAAGATAATGACGAGAATTTACCACCTTCGAATATCCATCCGAATAAACGTCCTCGGCTTATTTGAAAAAAGAAAAACATAAAAAATATCTCATTTCGCGAGTAAAAGATAGAGGCATAGTGTCCTCTTGATAGATCTGGCTTTTCGTTAACATTGTGATACATGTATACGTTATCCACTTAGAATAATTTTCATTTAAAAAAAGTGCATTCAATAGATTTTGATAAATTCAATATATCGAAAAATTATAAAGTTTATAAAATCAATCTTTTGAATCTCTATAATTTTAATTTATATAGTATAAACATGGTACAACAAACAAGTACAAATAATATTTTTTTACTTAATATACTTAGTGATAAACTCAGTAATAAAAAATCGAGAAATAGATAAATAAGATTTATATACTCTACGATAAGATACATATAGAATTCTCTGTAAAATATACGTTTTTATTTTGTGACGTATCTCAATTTGACGAATACAAGAATTTGTGATCCAGAGACACAGTAGTGTCTCGGTGTTATTTAACTTAGACATACAGTGTATTTGTGATATATGACATAAGTAAAGTGTACTACGGATTATTGATTAATATTAAGTGCTAATTTATAACTTTATAAACTTTGATTAGAAAATTTAGAATATTTCAAGGATATAGCAATGCTAATAAAAAGAGATCAAGACTGCCTTACGCTTAATGCCAAACGTGCAAAGAAAATGTAGGCTTAATTTATCTTTTACATTTAATTATCGTTATGAGTTTATTATCTCTTCTACAAAATCAACCTTAGTGTTCAATTATGCTAAGTTCTTTACTCAAAGTGATGGACTTTACAATAAAAAAGAACCTCTCGCGAACTATATTCTATTTTTTTTATTCCTTTTTACTTAAATATTGCTCCTCATTTTGGCAGAAATTCGGAAGTGATGTCTCAAGGTCTGGTTTCTCTTTCTTCGTAAGTCCGGCTAGCAAACGTTTTAATTGCGCTATTGCTCTTCCTGGATTTAGACCCTATTGAATATATATATATATACAGCAATATCGTATGACGATTAAAATTAAAATCTAAATATATAATTTCTTTTGAGGGAATTAAACTTTTTTTGTATCGCAGGAGAGAAAATAGCAGTGAATAATGTCGTTTAAGATTTACTTTTGGACACGTCTTTGTGCAATTGAAGATCGTGTGACATCGATAAACCGAATAGAAGTCTCGTAACTTCGCCAGCCTTTCGTCATGTGCCATGTCCCGCGAGTCTATCACCCATCTGTATGCCTAGCGATGTAAGCGAATGGATATACAAGTAAATAACGATACATCTTCATTTTATTTGCCGTAGAAAAATGTCGACCTGTTACCTGCAGTAGCACCGAAGGTCCTAGATACTTATCGCCATTCCACCAGTAAGAAGGACACGAAAACGAGCAACATGCGCACATTACACATTCGAACAAGCCGTTGAGCTTGTGCCTATCCCTTCGACTTTGCAAAATTTGCCGCATACCAAGGGTATCGTCCTCACCCGGTCGCTTTAGAAACGGATCGATTTTGCGGAATTGTCCCAGGAACTGGGACAGATCCGGTATTAAGTCTCGAATCACATACGTATGCGGTAGAGGATAGATTACCAGTGGCTGCGGAGATTCTGGTATTTTCCTGAAAATTTTAAGCAGTTTTGATAGCAATGTTAACGTAATTTAAGAGATTTCTTTTGGAAGTAAGTTTTATTACGATGAGAAGGCTAGAAAAGTAACTACGTAAATGGAAATATACGGCATATAAAATTAACACGACCATTTCAAATTCCAGACATTCAGATCTCCAAGTATCCAAAGTGTCCTACGTCTAAAACACTAAAATTATCCACATACCGAAATCCTAAATATCTGGACTAAGCTACCAAAGATACATCAAGTTTTTCAAGGATCAAATTCAAAGAACTCAATATTCCTATCGCCTGATTTACCGACGTTAAAAAGTTTATTTTTATATTGTTGAACGACGTGTTACGTTATGCAAGCCAAAGTATTCACGCCGTTTATGTTCATCCCGCAACTTCCACAGATGCCCTCGCGACAGGACCTCCGGAAGGATAATGTTGGATCGTGCTGTGCCTTGATCAATATCAATATGTCTAGCACCATCGTGCCGCATTTGTTCAGATCTACGCTGAACTGTTGCATGTATGGTTTCACTTTCGGCGTTTCCGGATTCCATCGATACACACGTACAATTTTTGGCCTCGGCCCAAGTTTTGCCTCCTACAAAAGATCAGTTATAAATAATAATCACGTCTAAACATAGTGTATGTACATTCGCATGATCTAAATCCATCAATTCTTTCAAAAACTTCACGGATCGGAGATATATTCTTTTTTTCATATTACAATATATTATGCGCGAAAAGAAAACTTGTCTCAATATCATAATAATCAAGCGTCCCAAGGTTTGTTCTTTATAGAAAAAATTCTATATTTCTCATCTTTCCGTTTTTTTCTCTTTTCTAATGTTTGTATATTAATATCAGTTTAAATGTAGAAAATATAACTACAAAGAACAGATAATACAAAAATAAGACTGCGACCCGCTAACAATAGCAAAAAAATGTATAGCACGTTGTAAGAATTTGGATTCGAATTTTGCATATTGGAGACAGAGGAAGATCCTCGCGCTTTTTCTCAAGCGCGGGATGACTAACTTTCCAAGGCGTTTTACACGCAGTAACGAACGCGATTTCCTCCGCCACCGCTGTGTCCACCTCGGTTGGAGTTTTCTTGGCTGATGTTGTCAACCTCGATTCGCGAATGTGCGCGAGTCCCCGCGACCAGAAACGGCTCGTGATTTTGCTCACGGCAGCATACATGACCCACCCCTGTCGAGTGACCTGTCGTCGCCTCCACGCCCGTATAATATTATCTCGAGGACGATGTCTTCGTGATGTCACGTCGCACTATTTCAATCATTACGTCTCATCGCATTTATCTCAGACTCGTCAAACGTCACACGAACAAAATATCATCGAGGACGAACTTCACGAACAGTCTGCGACGAATTTATGTCAATTTATGTTATCGATTCATAAGACATCTTCGACAGTTTAAATTTCGCTTTGGACGATAGAATTGCTTGGACCAAATTCAGCTAAAGTTCTGTTTATAATTTTGTTCAATTTTTTTCATGTGCTTATGTGCTTTACTATTTGTGGTTGTCTTCACAGATTTATGTACAAAAAGTACACATTTATAAACTTCTATAAAAAGTCTGTGTTTCTTAATATATATTTTATATATATTTGTATATTCCAATACTTTAACACGGAAAAAAATATAAAATGTTATATATATATGGATACATATTTTTATATACAATTATATATAATTATACATATATGAAATATTTGTTCTCTGAAAGTGTTTTTGCATTACACACGGTACATGAAATAATAAATAATAAATTATTTTGCTTTTATCAATTTTTTATTTATTGATTTTAGTTATTTATTGACATGTTTTTTGCAAAACGCAAAGCGCGCATTTTTATCATTTGTCTGTAAAATGATTTTTTTAATTCATAGTTCATTGCACGTTCAAATCCTTATGAATCGATCGACTGCTGTAAAGTTATTTTTGATTTAACAGAATTTAGATTGCATTACGTTGTTTGTCATAATGCAAACAAGTTACAACAATCGCGATAAGAGAGAGAGACGCGCTTGACCTTATGGTCATCAAATAATTTCGAAATTATTTTGTTGAGGAATGTTGAACGGAGTTTCCGTATCGCAATGAAACGTATGTCCGTTTATTACAAATTTATAGAATGATATATCGAATATTTACAATTATTTCGAATAATCTATCGGAACAATAGAAATTATCAAATATCTATCAAATTTTTTAAAATTAAAAAATGACAATATATAGTATGAAAAAATATAATACAATAGTATAAAACACTATAATAGTATTAAAAAAATGAAAATTGTACAAACATTAAAATTGCAAAAGATCTATTTTATCTCTATCGCGCGCGTTTATTTGTATATTACAATATAATAATAATGTAAACGTCCTCATCGGGATTGTTTAAATCGTCTGCTGAAAGGCCGTCGGGTCATCGCATGACCGAGCGATATATGAATTATTATAGATTAACTCCCACGAAGAACGAGAGATAAAGCCGGTATTTCGTTGCGTAAAACGCTATTGGTGGGTACAAGGCATACATCGTTAGTCATCGTTGTGTTGCCTTTGCGCCGAGAACGAATCACGCCGACCACCTGTAGCTTCCCACGTTCACAAGCACAATCATCGCGTTATCCAAAAAAGTCGCCGGCAATTTCTCATTACTGACGCCTGTAAACAACGAATAATTAACAGCTAGTGTTTACGGAGATTACAAATTGGAGCAAGGTGAGTGACGAGGAAAGATGGTTTTAGCTTGAAATTATTAAATTTGGAAATTACGAATGTCATCGATATTTTAATAATTCTGAATAAACCACTCTCGTGATCATCGTTTTGAGAAAGCACGTTGAAAATTTACAGATGACACAGTACACGGTTCTTGTAATCGGCAGCGGTGGTAGAGAACATGCCATTTGTTGGAAGTTATCTCAGTCGCCGTGTGTAAGTTAAGAGAATCAATAGCAATGAATAGCAACGTATTGGACAGAGATTAATACAGAGATTATTACATTTTGTTTGGTGTAGGTAAAAGAGATCTTGGTTGCACCTGGAAATATCGGCATCAAAGAAGTGAATAAAGTGCAATTAGTTGATTTGAACGTCAAGAATACTAAAGTATACATATAATGTCATTCTATAATTTTTTTTCTTGGATCAGTTATGTGATATTGATTACACCATTTTTTCTGTAGGAAGTTTCCAAATGGAGCAAGAACAATAACGTTGATTTAGTGATTGTTGGACCAGAAGACCCTTTGGCTCAGGGATTAGCAGACGATCTGAAAAACGTGGGGGTGAAATGTTTTGGTCCTCAGAAGAAAGCAGCCCAGATTGAAGCCAATAAAGATTGGGCAAAACAGTTTATGGACAGAAATCATATTCCTACTGCTAAGTGGCAAGGTTTTACCTCCGCTATAGATGCAAAGAACTTTATTAAAAGGTAAGTATAAGGAATTTCTTCTTGAGGAAGGTGATATGAAAACTTATATACTTTCCTTTATCATAGTGCTCCATTTAAGGCACTTGTAGTAAAAGCCTCAGGTTTAGCGGCGGGTAAAGGTGTAGTGGTGGCAGAAGACCAGCAGGAAGCTTGTCATGCGATAGACGAAATGTTAAATGATAAAAAATTTGGAGTTGCTGGCGAGACTGTAGTTGTCGAAGAACTTTTGGAGGGTGAAGAAGTATCTGTACTTGCATTTACAGACGGTAAACACGATTATGCTTACATATGAATATTTTTTAACAGAAAAAAAATTCAAAATTTGACGTTTAGGTAAGACTGTCGTACCCATGATGCCTGCACAGGACCACAAAAGAATCTTTAATGGAGATTTTGGCCCGAACACTGGTGGAATGGGAGCGTATTGTCCATGTCCATTGTTAAGTGAAACAGAATACGAAGAGGTGAAAATAAATGTTCTTCAGAAAGCTGTCGATGGACTTAGAAAGGAGAACATCCCATTTGTAGGTTTGTAATTTTCTGTTGACAATGAATGTTAAATTATGAGTGTGTACTATTTATATGAAACTTGCAGGAGTACTATATGCCGGTTTAATGCTGACTGAAGATGGCCCGAAAGTCTTGGAATTTAATTGCAGGTTCGGCGATCCCGAGACTGAAGTAGTATTACCGCTATTGGCGTCGGACCTGTTTACAATTATGAAGGTACAATTGATTAAACTTAAGAGATATTCATACAGAAAACGAAGATTTTATTTCTGCGATATACAATATGATATATGTGTTTAATATATTTGATATGATTATACATATTACAGGCTTGTTGCGACGGAACTTTAAGCTCGTCTCTCGTTTCCTGGCATGAAAACGTATCCGCTGTGGGTGTGATTTTAGCATCTCACGGTTATCCGGCATCCTCATCCAAAGGTCAAATTATAACAGGCATTGATGAAGTGACACGTAAACGGGATTACTTTGTCTTTCACAGCGGCACTGCTTCATCAGAAGACGAATTAGTAACTAACGGTAAAAAGCGACATGGTAAAGGATATCTAAACAAATGCTCAAAACTAATTATAATGGCATTTTATAGGCGGAAGAGTTCTTATTACTGTCAGTATCGCACCAACCTTGGCAATGGCAGCAGCTAGAGCTACCGAAGCTGCTGAATATATATCGTTCGATGGGAAGCAATTTAGAACAGACATCGCGCATAAAGGGATTGCCAGGTGTAATGATTGATTTACAGATCAATAAAGTAATATTTCGCATAAGATTAACAATAAAATTAAACGTTCCAGATCTATTTTGCAGAGAGGACAGTTAACATATGAGAGTAGTGGCGTAAGTATCGACGCTGGTGATCATCTTATATCCGCTATTAAGCCAGCTACTTGCTCCACAAAACGCGCTGGTACTGTGGGTACCATAGGCGGATTCGGTGGTCTTTTTGATGTAAAAGCCGCAGGTTACACAGATCCTATTCTTGTGTCAGGCACTGATGGTGTTGGTACCAAATTGAAGGTAATATATATATTAAGTTAAAGATTTCCCTGTTAAGTTAAAAATTTTTCTGTGCATTCAAAGAAAAAAGAAAATTATTAGAGTCAGCCTGTTCATGAACAATTTTTTTTTCTTAGATAGCAATCGAATGTAAGAAGCACGATATGGTGGGCATAGACTTAGTAGCTATGTGCGTGAACGATATCCTCGCACACAACGCGGAGCCGCTATTTTTCCTGGATTACTTCGCTTGTGGCAAGCTCGACGTTGAAGTAGCTACGAAGATCATAAATGGTATTACTGAAGGTTGCAAGCAAGCAGGATGTTCCTTGGTAAGGTGTTCATTATATAATTTTAAAATATTTTTGATATAAATATATTAAATAGAAGGATAAATATCTATTTCTATGAAATATTTATTTGACAAATTAAAATAAAAATAGTTTTGTGGTTTCAAAAATAAATCAAATATAAGTAAATTACCTATTATTTCGCAGTTAGTATACAAATACTGTATATTATGCGGCAATTATAAATACAAATGTTATAAAGTAATACATGTAATATATCGCCTTATAAATATATTTACGCACTAATAACTGCGGAAGCTTATATAGGCAATACTTATATTTTATTTGACGAGGTATAAATCAACATTTTTAGATTGGAGGAGAAACTGCTGAGATGCCAGATATGTATCCCGAGGGAGAATATGATTTAGCAGGCTTTGCAGTAGGTGCAGTCGAAAAAGGCAATTTGCTACCACGCGTGAATGACATTAAGGAAGGTGACGTGATAATCGGTCTTCCATCGAGCGGCGTACATAGCAATGGCTTCAGCTTAGTGCGAAAAGTTTTGAAACTTGCAGATAAGAAATTTTCAGACGTTGCACCTTTCTCAAGAAGTAATCGAACGATTGGTATGAAATGTTTCCTAAATTAAGCTCTTTTTAATAATCAAGACGGATCACAAGAAAAATATGAGAATAATGTCACAGGTGAAGAACTGTTGGAACCAACTAAAATTTATGTAAAAAGTGTTATTTCTGCCTTGCGAACCAATCTGGTAAAGGGATTTGCGCATATCACTGGCGGAGGTCTTACGGAAAATATTCCTAGAATTTTACCTGACAATTTAGGCGTAACGTTAGATGCGAAAAAGTGGAATGTTTTGCCAATCTTTAGTTGGTTAGCAGCAATTGGTAGATATATTACCCACATATTTCTAATTTTAAAAGTCGCAAATATATTAAGTAATTTACATAAATGTTAATCGACGTAATGCTATTTATTATTACATAGGTGGAATTAATAAATACGAGATGTTAAGAACATTTAACTGCGGAATCGGTGCGGTTTTGATATGTTCTGAAAAAGACAAGGTCGAAATTTTGGCTAAACTAAAACACGAAAGCCCTGTGGTTATCGGAAGCGTTAATGCACATTGCAGTAATTATTCTTGCTATAAATATAATTAACGAAATTAATTAAATTTATACATTTGTGTTAATTACGTTGTTAATTACATAGATCGACAGGCTAGGGTGCACGTAGAGAACTTTGAAAAGGTTTTCGAGTCCGGAATGAAACAATATGTTCCCAATTTGGTTGCAACACTGAGTAAACCTCTTAAAAGAGTAGGCGTTCTGATATCAGGTAGCGGTACAAATCTCCAGTCGTTAATTAATGCTACTCAAGATCCGTCTCAGCACATTGGAGCGGAAATAGTCCTAGTGATTTCCAATAAGCTTGGCGTTGAAGGATTGAAACGTGCTGAGAGAGCTGGCATTAAGACATTGGTATTTAATATGTTAATACTAGTTCACATATAGTTACAAATAGAAAGATAAATGTGGATCTGTTTTTTTTTCTATAATTTTTACTTGTTTAATTTATAGGTAATTAAACACACTGAATATCCAAGCCGCGAGTTTTTCGATGCAGCCATGAATGTAGAACTTCACGATGCCGGAGTGGAAATAGTATGCTTGGCTGGTTTTATGCGAATTCTTTCAGAACAATTTGTAAAGCATTGGAAAGGAGCTTTGTTAAATATTCATCCATCATTGTTGCCATCTTTTAAAGGTGCCAACGCACATAAGGATGTTTTAGCAGCGCGTGTGCGTGTGTCGGGTTGCACCGTGCACTTTGTTGAAGTAAGGCAGTCAAAAAGATTGAATTTTTTTGTTGAATTGGACTAAATGAGAAGATAACTGTAGCACCTTTACTCAATCATTAATGAATCATTATCTCAATCTTCTTCTTTTTATCAACTAGGTTGACATAGATTCGGGAGCTATCATTGAGCAAGAAGTGGTGCCCGTGTTCCCAGATGATACTGAAAAAATTTTGCAAGAACGCGTAAAGACGGCGGAGCATCGAGCTTATCCTCGTGCCTTAAAACATCTGGCGACTGGTCGTATAAAATT
Source organism: Trachymyrmex septentrionalis (assembly GCF_001594115.1). NCBI lineage: Eukaryota > Metazoa > Arthropoda > Insecta > Hymenoptera > Formicidae > Trachymyrmex > Trachymyrmex septentrionalis. The sequence goes on along the minus strand of NW_017305397.1, from coordinate 1,080,819 downwards.
GAAAGAAGACGGCACTCTTCATTGGAATTAATTAAGAGATCACATGTATATATATATATATATATA
>NW_017305397.1:1071064-1080704 GCF_001594115.1 Trachymyrmex septentrionalis | reverse complement strand
TATATATATATACACATATATATACACACACACACATTACTTTTATAAAATATAAAAGTTATATTTTTTGTAATATTATATCTTAATCTTATTATTTATATATGTACAAATAAGTTTACAATATCACATCTTTTCTGTTCATCTAAGTAATTTTTTTACTAAACAAGTCGCTTATAAAATTAAGTAAGTCCTGAGATATACTCACTTTCGAGTTTTTATGACTAATATCTGCATATTTTTTAATATTTTTAGAGGGCGGTATCGATAACGTTATCTCGGCGAGCTTATCTAATCTAACATGGAGCATTTGTTTCTGGAGTATAGGAACTAGCAAGTTGTATTTATCAATTTTATTATTTATCTGCCTTGCTGTAGTCTTGAATTTTTCCAACTTATCATTCCATATTAATTCATCTTTTGGAGTTAATGGGAGCTCGCTGACATCATTACGTGCTTCTAACAACTTCTTTTTTAATTCCTCAGTTTCTTCTCTGATTTCCTTTGACAATTGTATCCATTCTGGGGTAAAGCCATTGTCTATCAGTATCTGCAATCGTGATCAACATAAACAAGTTAATGTTCAAATCATTGAAACTAATATCTTATACTTCTATACTTGATGCAATTTACCTGATTCAATTTATGGGTCACAAAATCAACATATGGATTCTTAACGTTTGTAGCCTTCAATGGCTTTCCCATTCCAGGTAAATCGCTGAATTCACCCTTGTTCATTGCCTCCTGAATCAAATCTTCCACCAAACGATCCATGCCATAACGGGTTTTAATATCTTTAGCTTTTTGTTTATCCATGCCGATTAATGTATTACGCTCTTCAGCCTGCAGTTTCTTCAATCTGTGTTCCATTACGTTGTCAACTGCCTTTTGAGCTCTTTCTATTGTATGTAGCTTTTGCCTTTTGCTTGGTGTGCCAATTCCCACATTGAAAGTCAAGTAATGACGATGCTGTGGCGCTGTGTGCTGAAAGTAAAGACAATTAAAATCAAAACATAAAAGATGAGAAGCTTGTTCTTTTTAGCTAAACTTCTTGCATCTTTCTTCTTTTTCTTTTTACGTTAAAGAAAAAAAGGAGAATGAATTATGAAGTTTAGCTAAAAAATGTCAAATATACTTACCTTAATATCAAATTCTTCCACTTCCAATGATGTCTCTTCATCTATCTGAGCATTCCTGATTCTCCGAATCTCTCTATAGGCACTTTCAATCTACATTGAATAATCATACAATAAAACAGATCTATTTTACTTATTTATCTCAAAGAACAGTCACGATACATTACCTCGGAAAATCTAATAGCATCGGCTTCTGGCGCTCCACTATCTGGATGAAATCGTTTCGCAAGATGAACAAACGCCAATCTTAGAGTCTCGTCCTCGCAATTCTCTGCAACTCCTAACGTTTCATATAGTTTCTATCAAATATGATTTAAATTATTTCATTAGTACAAATTATATATTAAATAGAGATTATATAATATTCAATATTATACCTTTGCAATTTGCTTAGTATTAAATCGGTGCACGAACCTCTTGGACAAGATCAATTCTGCGGATGACACGTGCGAAAAATAAGCTCCTGGCTTGATACATAGCCGATTTAAAGTTAACATGATCTTTCAACGTTACGAACAATATCACGTTGTAATTTCTATACTGCTGCTCATTACATAATTATCGCGAAATTATTTCATTACATACACAAAATTATCCTTGTCTGTCACGACTGTCGTACGCATCGAACGTCACTGAACGTCACACGAGAGTGAAGATCGCGCCAAATTTAAATCCGCGCACGTTGATTGGTTAAGCTTAAACAATAATTGGCTTTACTTTTCGATTATTGGAAATCAAGAGTGTAGTTTCTACACTTACAGCACTTCGCAGTGCTGATGTTTATTCAGCTAGAGTTCTGCAAGTGGACTGGAATCGCGTCACTGACGTGATTGTCAGTTGTCATTCGCATTTAAAATGCCAGCCACGGCAAAATGAGGTTATATCTTGTTTTTATTACGATTATCTGCCTTCTGTGGGATCAAAATGAACGTTTAGTGCTTGCTAACAAAAGTATCGAGCCTCAGCTGGAGTATAGACCCGATGGTCCGCTGGTGATGTGTAAATTCTTGTGAGTATTCAAGTGGACATTTTTCTAATGTTTCAACGAAATAAATATTGACTGTTTCTTAATGAAATAATACAATGAGTGTTTCTTGTAGACCTAAGGAATTTATAGAATGCGAGGATCCGGTTGATCACAAGGGAAACAAAACTGCCAAGGAGGAGACGGGCTTTGGTTGTGTCAAGGTACAACACAGCTGTAAGAATTTTTCAACAAGGAGATATTTTCCTGCAATATACATAGACAACACTATATATTTATAGTCGATTCTTATATTTAAGATAGTCTTAAGATGTCATGAACCAATCAGAAAGTTGTATTAATATCTGAAGACATTACTGAAGACAGTCTTAAAATAAGAATCAAGTATGAATATCAGCCATAATGTACAATTTCGTGCTTCCTGACTATAACACAAGTCGACACAATTTATATTGTTATTTTATATTATTTCACAAATACTAAATTTTTACATTTCATCACCATTTATATTTCTAGGAGTGATACTCCGATAAGAGATTTTAAGATTACATTTGGATATATTCAAACAAAGTATGAGATTTTTTTCTTTATTTTACTTTGGCAATGAAATAAAAAAGTTAAGCAATGTTATAGCTACAAATCGACACTATGTATTACTGTCACATAATATATGACTGTTCTATAAAAAGTGTTCAGTGTAACAATGTATCATTTCATTCTTTTGTAATGTTAGCAAACAACAAGGATGTAATAATTCACTATTATTACTGTTATACTGTCATCTGTGTCTCTTGCTGGAAAATATTCTCTATTACACTGTGTCCTTGCTGGAAAACATCCTGAGTAATCAAGTTTTTCTGTTTTTTTGAATAATTTATAAAATTTAAATAAGACGAAGAAATTCATAGAAAATGACAAAAAATGTTTTCCTTTATAACTGCATAATTGCAGCTGTAAGAAATTTAGATACAAATTATTTACGATTAATAAATTAACAGTTTGGAGGATCTCGTTATGAAGATGTAGAGAAGACTAAGGTATCCTGTACAGTACTGCCAGATATTGAGTGTTTTGGACCAAGGACATTCTTTCGCGAAGGGATACCATGTATAAAGTATAGTGGCCAATACTTCGCAACAACTCTCCTGTATAGTATTCTGTTGGGTTTCCTCGGTATGGATCGATTTTGTCTCGGACAGACTGGAACAGCAGTAGGCAAACTGTTGACATTAGGTGGCATGGGTGTGTGGTGGATAGTTGACGTTATTTTGTTGGTAACAAACTCTTTGCAACCTGAAGACGGCAGTAATTGGAATCCATATGTATAGCATTTCAAGAAACCAGGGATCACTTTTTGTACATAATTTAGTTTATAATTTGCGAGATAACGTGTGATTTCTTGTGAGAACGGTCAACTTTTTAGACGAGTCCTAGGTTGTTCAATCCTTGACCGTCATCCCCTATCTCAGTTTTATAAGATTTATTAGAAAATTTTAATTAAGTGGAGAAATATAAAACTAAAGCGAATAATTTAATTCTCATTTTTAGAGAATTTATTTCATATTTAAATTATAATTATAATTATTTCATATTTAAATATAATTACAATTCTAAAAAAACCATTACAATGCAGTAAAGATTAATTTATGTAAAGTATATTGCGAATCTCCTTTAATGTAAGAATAAATATGTGTTAATTTGTATAAAAATAAATTATAGAGGTCATGAGTTTAGACAAAAAAAGGATGATTAGTTCACATATACAATTGTTTATAATTCGTAATCGTCGGGATGATACAATTCACTAAGCAATCTATATACATAAGACGGCGCGTTTCCACCTCTGAAAAAGAAAGAACAAAGACATTTATTGTTGCTCCAGATTTTAACATTAATCTGTATAATAATCTTAATAGTATAATAATCTTACGTATTCGAGATGAATAATGTAACAAGTTCAGGTGGAACGTAATCGAATACAGGATTGTAAGCATGTATCCGTTCTAGCAATGGTGCGTTGGCACTATCAATTACGCCGTTCATCGGTGAAACGTGACAGTTAAAGCCATTTTGTTTGCCCGAGCAATGATAAAGGGGCGCCAGTTTGTAGAGAGGCAGCAAAACCATTACTGGAACAGAATAGTGCTTGGCGGCTTGCGCGACAGTGTGTGCGCCCGAAATCGCCCGAAGTCCACCATTTGCCATGACTGTGTGAGTGCCAATGATGACTTTGTTGACTCGGGACATCATCGCGAAGATAGCTACATCTGATATCAGCGTGGTCTTGATCTTTGCCTTAGCCAGATTCACTGCCATCTCATGACCCTGCAATTCATTCACAGATTTTTCTCTTTTGCATTCTCCTCTGTTCAATTTTGTCCTTCAAGCCAGATATATAATTACGCTTAGAGACGGTCCACCTTCAGCTACTATAACATCAAAGGCCCTGGTAGCAGCAGCTTTTTTGAAAAATTCCTCTACCAATTTTGACTTGCCGATGGTCATTATAATTTCATTCGAGTGTATATGCTCGGATGCTTGTCGTGTGATGTTTTCTGAGCTGGGAACACATTAAATTTGTTCAAAAGGCTTAAGAAATGTATTTCGAAAGTTATGAAATGATACGAGCCAATACATATGTAAAAAGAAATAGTCAACATTGAAATTAGGCTAAAAATTTCTAATAAGTGCTTTCCATTTGATAATACAAGTTGAAATAAGTATTATTCTGCTTTTATTATCATTGAATATCATGAAAGATAGACTTATGTTGACTTTTGTTACTAATGGGAAGCATTCAAAGTTGCATTATATTATTGAAATTACATTATTTTTAGATGTTTTTTTTTTTTCAATTTTGTATATCATTTAGCTTTCTTTATTTTTTTCTTTCTATGTTAGAAAGAAAAGAAAGATAAGATATAGAAGAAGTTCAGTTGAAAGGAACAGATGAAATATGATACAAATGTGATTGTACTTACCATGTTTCCAATTCGGTTTCAAATTCATTAATGTGTTCGATGAGAGAGGCCTTGAGGGAAGGTACCGAAACGTTGAAATCTATCTGTTGGTTATCCTCAGCAGTAAGAATTTTGTGCAAGGACTCCTGGGGATACGTCTCATCTGTCTTACTCTTCAATTCCGAAGTATATTCTTCTCTGATGATCTGCAATATTCTTCTTACCATATTTCCAATACATGCTTCAAGAGGAAGCACTTTAATGAGATACTTTCCATTTTGCACAACAATATCCATTAAATCTCTAAAAAATTAAAGCCTAAAATTAATAATGTAAGTTGCAAAAGTTAATGGAAAGTATTTTCTGTTTTGACAAAATGAAATGATGTGCTCTGGCATGTGTTACAACAAATGATACAACTTTATGAACAGCTTTAAATAACAATTCATACTTTGCTGTATTCCAGTGTGTATTGTTGATAATTTCCTTAAGCACGGAGATAGTAGCCACCACGATATTGTGAGTGCCTTTAATTTCTCTGTAAAATGGCATATTAATCATATTTATTTTTTTTCCATTTTCTTGGAAATTGAGTGAAAATTATCTTACCCATAGTGAATACGGTCTGTCAACTTCAGCACACTTTTATTAATTTTCTCTTTCGAATTCATGTCAATCATTTTTAGCGTTCAAATATATAGTTATATGCACTATAAAGTATCTTGCTATGTATTTCAGAAATTCTTGAAACTGTTTACGTTTACACAACTGGTTACGTTTACGTAATGTGATTCCAATTTTCACGTCTGTGGCTTAGTAAACCAATGTAAACTAGGCCTGTGTCGCAAGTAGCAAGCTTGTATAACAGCCAATCTGATGCATCAATATTGCATGCGCAGTTCGACTTTCCATTAACCCTTTGAAGCATACATTTTTCTTTACGTAGAATTTAATTGAAATTTGTTACTCGGAGTCGCTGATTACGAATCTAACCTCAGATTTTCGAAATTCCAAATGGCGAATCCAAGATGGCGGACCGAAAAGTAAAAAGTTACTCGATCAGAACGAAACTGAATATTCGGAGGTTTTCGGGGTCGCTGATTACTAATCTATCCTTCTTCATTCCCGTATGTTGGATTGCTCTGTTCTTATCACTATCGTTAATGCTATCGCTATTTCTATTGCTATCGCTATTGCTTTCGCGTTGTGTTTAGGCCTTAAGAATTTTGAACCTATCAGAAATCATGTATTGCGGAATACACAGTTTCTGATAAGTTGAAATTCTTATTCTCTGTTCCCTATTCCCTATTCTTTTCATTGTGCGCAACCCCTTATAGAATAAATTAATGAAAGCACGTGTAGTTCAGCGTTCAGTTCAGTGGCTGGCCTGGCCATTGGAGGTGTGTTGCGTTTTATTCTACACATGATATTTTATCATCTTATTGTATATCACCGAATATTAAAGAAAGATAAAATGATATATCTTGTACATCATGAGTGAAACCACCGACAAGATACTGTTAAAGACTGCTGATCTTTCTCGTGACTTAAGATTTGAGTGACTGAGTAAGAAACTGATAAATATAATACTAACTTTAGGATTTATTAATTTCGTAGACATATGCATATAATAACGTGTGTTTAAAACTCGATAATACTCGATTTTTACTTAAAACTATGATTTTAACGTTATCATCAGTTTGATAATCAATAGATATAATAACTATAGAAAGAAACTTGTATATAATTTTGCAGCAATAAGATATTATAAGATACTATAGCAGTACAATAAGTATGCAAACTTATTTATGCAACATTTATATAATAAATTTAATTATGTCGGACCTCTTGAATTTAATCTAACCTAATTTAAGCCGAGTCCGGATATTACGTACTGTTAGCATTAAAAATCCACAGTATTCCTTCCGTAAATTATGGATTTTTAATACTGACAGTATATATATATACATATATATATATATTTATATTTATATATGACACACATTTAAAATAGGAATAATTTTTAAAGTCGTGACTTGCGAGTTGTAACCACACTCACCACAGTCACCACATTGACCACCATTGTAACCGAGGTATAGCAATAGTATCGTATATCATTGTCCGAAGAAAACGTGGTTTAAATGAAGATCTTCGATGAGAAGATTACACAGTCATGAGCTGCCCGGAACTCGTTTCTGACTACCGTAACCCAATAATCAAATGGTATCAGACAGATCTCTCCGTCGTTATTTCTATTCAATTGATCGACGTACCCGACTACTACCTCCGAATTGAAAACGGTTGCTTACAATTCAGGTAATCAGATGTGGTAGAGGAAAAGGAGAAATACGTATTTGATACATGAAACAATCCAATTTTAAATCTCGTTACAGTACAGAGATAAACGGCAAGAAATACTATCTCATTCTATATCTGTTTGGAGCAGTGGTAGCGGAAAAGACAGTGCACAAAAATCTTGTGAGAGAAATTAAGATCTATCTTCTGAAGGCACTTAAATGTACAGTAATTTTTTTCCACCATAAAATAGCTGTTTTCCATTTACCGATTTACGCCAATTCCTAAGTAATTCTCACTTGTGACGCCATAACACAGTTGAATGCGTGTTTCTTTTGTATTCTGACAAATTACTAAAGACTCAACTGAGTCTTTATCTATAATCTATACAAGATCGAGACTATGTACCTTAATGAATCTTGTAAATTCGAGACTTCAAAAATGAGATTATGAATCTATATTGTCATATATAATTTGAATTTTTTATCAAAGTAATGATGTCATTAATCTGAATATGAAGTACTTAGATTAATTTCAGACTCAGTTTTACTTGTGTATAAATGGAAAGCAGCTATTATTTCTATGACGAACAAATTTACATCTCTGTTATCTTTGTTTCAATAGGGTATCCATGGTTAAGATTGATCAAGTCCAAAGAAAAGAATCCACTTATATCATACGACTCAGAACATATAGAAACAAATCACGTTCGAAATACTTATGACAGTAAGAATAATTATTTTTATATATTATATATATATATATTTTTTTTAACAAGATGTTTAGCTGTTATTTGCAAATAAACAAAGATGAGTTCTAAAGTTCTGTGTCTGTAATGCTATAACTTGAAATCTTGGATTGATTTATAACATCATGGACACAGGGCTTTAGTTTTCCAATTTTTTTAAACTTGGGGTATGGTCAATGTGATGCTACAAATGCTTTGAATCATTCGTTAATTGGTCAATTAGTAAAATTCTTCTGATTGTTCAATCAAATATTTTAGAGCATTTGTAGTGAGATTTTGACTGCATATTAAATTCGCACGATTGAACGCACTCAATGTACGTTAAAATCGTACATAATTGATGTAAAAATGTGTGTTTAATATAAATATAAAGACGAATTGAACCGTGAAATCCTCAATACGTTTTATTATGCTGTTAAGTAAAATATATATTTTATAATTCAAAATATCTGCATTTCACTCTCTTATATTCGTTAAATCAGTATATCATTACTTTAATATGCAGCATTACACACTACTGCGTCCAACCGAATTTGCTGTTATTCATATATGTTTTATTTTGTTTTATAGTAGGTAGATTCGAACGGTACAAACGTGAGCATAATATATCATATTTAATGCCTGTTGTGCCATCTAGCGATGAAGAAGACTCTGAGGATGATTATATGGACTTTGTTCACTATGGTTAATATATTATATTAATTCAATTTCTCTAATGTGAATTTTTACTGTATTGTATACATAAGAAATTTTTGATAATGACTTTATATAGTTATATATTCCACTGTAATATTTCCACTGTAAATTTTTAATTATCTTATTGTATATGTTAGGCTCAAAGATCGAAAACTCTCACAGAGCGAAAAAACCGATCACAACGCGTTATGGCGTTTGAGATTCAGCCACAATGCGAAATGCTATGGCCCTTTCAAAAATGCTAACAACACGTTTTGACTAAGTTAAAATGTCACAATGCGTTTTGATCATTTATTATGAATAAATGATCAAATGTGTAAATGATGGTAACATGATCATTTACACATTTATTTTGTTGTAGCATTTTAACTTAGCCAGAACGCGTATTGATCGATTGTTAAAAGAACCACAGCACGAATTTCGCTTTGTGATCTTTTTTAATATGCCAGAACGCGTTGTGAGCATTTTTGAAAGGGTCGCGGCACGAATTTCGCTAAATTGTGGCTAAATCTCAAAAGTCGATCGATTTTTTCGCTTTGTGAGCGTTTTCGGTCTTTAAATCTAACACATACAGTATATTACCTCAACATATTTTTTGATGTTCTTTACAAGATTATAAAAGTTTTTTATGACAAACAACATTATCGTAGAATGTAAGGTCTTTTATATAATGAAGAAAATATTAGGAATAAATATTAAATATTAAAGAAATAAGAAAATTAGAGTTAAAGATGCTCGTGGTAATTGAATAATCAGCGTACGCACCACAAGCGTATGAGAGAGGTGTAACACAGACCAGAGGCCTAACGTAAAAAGAAGAAGA
>NW_017305397.1:1048579-1070964 GCF_001594115.1 Trachymyrmex septentrionalis | reverse complement strand
AACCTAAAAACTATCCAGCAATTTAGTGATTAAACTTCTTGATGTTGATTATAATGACTGAAATAATAAGGTATAATTTAAAGTAAGTATAATTTTTATGTGATGTTTTATATCTTGTTTATGTCCGTAGTTTTATTTCCATAATTAAAATGATACCTTTGTTCAAATATAATATTTTGTTGAATAAGATAATATTTCACGTATAATAATTAAATTATTTACAAAATAAATATTTAAGGATTATCATTTACAAAATTGTATCAAATGTCATGAAATTAATACATTTATCATCACATATACTTCTTTCCAGTAAAAATAATTAAATGTATTTTCATCATTCATCAATAATCAATACTATGCTGTTAAAAATGCAAGCACGAGCTTCCTTTACATGTAAATGAAGCTCATGGTTATGAACGAAATTAAAAGTAATAAATAATTTAACTGAAAATTAAGTTAGAGTAGTTACTTAAATGTAATGAACGTATACATTAAATTTAATAAATTTTCATTAAAAATACATTAAATTTAATGTAATGTCATGAAATTAAAATTAAATTAAAATTGTGTAAAAGTATATATTAAATTTCATGAAGTTTTTAACAGTGTATATTCTTATATGATACATTCTATATAATATATACTATATATATGCAGGGAATGGAAAGTTACTTTTAAAAGTAACAAGTTACAGTTACAGAGTAGAAAAAGTAACTTATTACAGTTATCGTTACTTGAGAAAGTAATTCTTCAATACTTTTTCGTTACTTTTTTAAAATAGACAACCATTAATCATAGCGGCCTAAGGATTTTTTAGTCTCAAGCGCTATGAGTGGTTTGTATCCAATCAAACCGTGTACAATCGTATATAAAATAATGATAAAAGTAACTAAAATTTGTTACCGTTATCAAAAAAATTAACTGCGTTACCGTTACAATTACCAAAAAAAAATAACAGTTATCAATAAAATTACTAAAAAAGTAATTTGTAACTTCATTACAAATAACGAGTTACTTCCATTCCCTGTGTACAGAGTGTTTCATAAATACATGTCAATATTTTAGGAGGTAAATATATAATAACTAAAATAAGTAAGAACATATGAACATATATCTTACATACCTTAGTTTTCAAGTTATGGACGATTAATGAAAATATTTGAAGTATTCGCTTCGTGCATCAATACACGCTACTTCACGCCTTAGCATGAGTCCCGCAATCGTTCAAAAATATTAGATATTGTTCGAATAGTCTCAAATCCATTTCGTAACCTTTCTCGCAGAACATCCACATTATTTACTGGTGTTGAATACATAATAGATATTAAATGTCCCCAAAAATAAAAATCTAATGAATTGAAATCAGAGGAGATCGTTGTGAGGTAGGTCCGCTTCACCCTATGTATCGATTTGCGAATGCATTGTTTAGGAATGTTCTCACTTCAAGATGAAAATGAGACAGAGTACCATCGTGCATGACCGATCTTAGGTACATCAAATGCATGCCGACCATTTCAGCATAAGTGTACATTACCATTTTGCCGCTTTTAGAACAGTATTTAGAACAGTAACTAGAACATAAAATATCGACTGTTTGAAATTCTGTCCGATTAATGGATATTGTTTATAAATGTTAGATAATGTCGAAATGTGCTAAAATGTACAGTAACGTGTGTTGAAGCACAAAACGAGCATTTTGAACATTTTCTTAATCATCCATAACTTGAATGCTAAAATATGTAAGACATATGAATATATGATGTTTTTTATTTATTTTAGTGTATAAATTTACTTCTTAAAGTATACATTTATAAAACACCCTATATATGTGTACTTATATAATATACTGTACTATCATACGTATACCTTATGTTCGGAATGTTATTAAACTGATTGGCGTACGACTTATAATAATTATTCATACAAGTACATTTTATAAATGTATCTTTGGAAATGCATTAATTTTGGATTGCTATTTAACTGCATGATGTATAATTTGTAATTTAGCTACAAATATTTTCATGTGATGGTAACTTGTATAAAATAATGATAAAAATACTAAGTTTTTTTAGACGAATTGAATATTTTAATAAAACTAATTATCTAGTAAAGTTAAAACACAATGGGAGAATTTGTTCATAAAACTTAGAAATGATCTTTTTTTTTACTACTGTAAGAAAATGTATATTATTTTATTTATATCTGCTAAGAACGACGTTATATTACATGATTACACTTAAATGCTTCTAAGTTTTATCACATAAATCATAACTATATAATTATAAAATTTAATTTTACTAAAATACATCGTAATCCTTTAAATAATACAGAAGATATCACCGAGGTATCATTTTACAATCTATGCGAAGATATTAAAAAGGAAATCTTTATAAAATAAAATAAAAAATACGATTGTGTTACACATTGATAAATATTAACAGGTTGCAATGTTTTACATGTCTTGCAAATCTTGCAAAATGATTTACAGAATATCTACAAAATTTGTATCACAATGACTGATAGCGACGTTTATTCGTTCTGTCAAAAAATAAATATCATACGTTTCATTCTAAGTGTGCGTAATGTATTAATTTCTCAAATTTTATAAATAAAGTATCTATAAATTTGATATCCATTTATGTAAAATTTATCGTGAATATTTTTATTAATTTTTTTTATATTTTCTATATTCATGGAACTGGACATTAGAGTCTGTTAAATGTTTTCTTCAAAATTGATATAACTTTTATATATTCAAATGTTAGATAAAACTCGACATATGCGTGATTCTAATTGGTGCTAACAGGAAGGGTGCGCAATGTCACTCTGTGATACTATTTCGTAAGATAATTTCACAGATTGCTTACTACAATTACTTATTATGGGCGCGGTAATGAAAATTAAAACGTGCAATGGTGTACTGCATCTTTTATCAACTTATCATATCTGCCTTAATTTCTGCATTAATATTGATATTAACATTTTATTTTACAACATAAATTGAACGCAGTATATGCAATGTAATTTGTAATATCAAGCGCATTCAATTGCATTGAAATTGTTGCCTAAACATATTTAATTTGGCTAGCAACCTTCTAACGATAGCCTTTGATTTATATTGTCGACTCTTAGCTTCATTTCCCTGAGAATATCCACGGCAAGGTCATCGACCGTGGTGTACCGTACCTTGAAGAAATTAAATATATCTACAAGAAACTCGATTACTTGTTCCTTAAAATATTGACAAGTAGAACGTAGGCTCTCTTCGGAACCCAAGAATCCCCAAATAAACATCGGCGAGATTTGTTCGGAGATAGAGTAGAAGTGCGCCAAGAAGCCTTGATCGTATTTCAGCATCTTTCGCTTGCCTGCCAGGACGGACCAGAGAGTCGTTCCTATCGCCTTTAAAGATAATCGACGATTACATAAATAAAAAATGCAATAGAACATTTAGATTCATGTACATACAGTTTCTCTGAAACTGGCGGACACCCATCTATTTTGAATTATAGCTTTGACGGACGATGGTGGTTTCTCCATATCTTCGAACGCGTCTAAGAGTATGAAATCAATAAGCACGTCATAAAAGTTCATGCACTTGACACCTCGGGCGGTCAATTCTTCCTCCATGATACTATGATTGTGTGGCTCTTGTAGAAACTCCATCATACGCTCATAATACATTAAGTAATCCTTAGGATCCTGTAATATAGAAATTTCTTCCTTTAATGTCACACAAGCGATACTTACATTATGTTTATTTATTCGATTAATATTCTTACCCTATCCGCGTACATAATTAAATCGCTAATGACTTGACGACCTACGTCAACTATATATGTCGTTGCCGTAGGTAAATTAAATAATTTCGTATAGGCTTGACGCAGGCAGTATACTTTCGCTAAGTATTCCACATCTGATCCGCACTTTACGAGTTCCGTGTGTAGTCTCCTGTAACATGTGATTATATATTATAATCATACGTATAGAGATGCAAATATAAACTAAACCAATTTACCTGCAAGGAATGCCTTTATCTTCGTACTGTTTAAGAGCAGCATGATAAAGCTTTTGCTTCTCAAAGTGTGGAAATAGTTCTGAAAATTCTTCGAATTCACGCAAATCTGCAACCTGAAATAATTTAATGAGAAGCTAATTTATCGTTTTCATATCAAGAGAATTATCAGAAACAGATCATAATTACGAAAACAAATACATGACATAGATATTATTAGATATAAAATAATTGATCATTTTTCGAGAGTGTTGCACGTCTTCGAATTATATTAACGTCCCACAGCCACTCAACACATCCGTTTAATCTGTCGCGGGATACGGACAGATTATATTTATCTGTCTCGTGCATATAACTCACCCCGTCACGTGCAGATTCGAACGATTCGGGCGACGATGCGGCGTCAGCTTTATCCCTGAAACCAAATAGCCGTGTACCGAAGTTTGAAGGTTTGTCGAGACTCTCCTCGCTGTCGTTGCGGAATAAAACGGAGTGCTGCAGAAAAAAAGAAGATAAAGTAAGTAGACAAAGGTCAGAATGTGTCGGCGATATGGATAGATCGTAGCTCTAGCGATAATGAATCCGCCCAATTCTCGATGTATTGCGTTTCGAAAACTCAGATTGCTTTCGGAGAAAGTCATTCACTTCCTATGCCATTAACGTTCCGCAACAATTCCCGGTGGCTGGCGTCAGGTCAAGTGACTCGTTGCGCTAATTACCCCCGGGGCGGTCGTCATTTAAATTGGATTAATTTCCCGCATTTTTTTACCGGACCGGTAGAAGGGCAATTGATGATGAATGCAACGGAATGGAATGATCGTCCATTCCGTACTTCGTCTACCCGCGAAAGACGGGCGGTGGTCTTTCCAGATCGAAAATCGGATCTCGTGGTCACGCTGAGTCAGCGGATTAGTTTTGCGGATTGATGGATAGAAGAGAGAGATACCGTACTTGATCGAGGAAAAGCAATTCCGCGTGGCTTTGGATCTGGTAGCCCATGTCGAGCAGCTCCTGCACATCGTGGGTGAACGCCGCGTCGGCTTTCGACGGCAGAGCCAGGGTGTCGTTGCCAAGAGTCGAGCTGAACGCGGTGAGCGCGTCTTCCCAGCAATAAAGAGCCTTCTCCAACGCCTCGAGTCCTGTCAATGAGAACGGCATCAGTTTATCTAGGCGGAAAAAAAATTGAATCCGGTTATATCAGAAGAAAAATAAACCATATTTCGTAATTAAAATAATTAAAATAATCCGAGAACTCTTCAAGAGGAAATGTAAGCAGATATTAAATTACAGCCGCAGTGGGAAAACAGATAACATATGATAGTAAGAATTAATGATGTTGTTATTGATAGCGAAGCGTAAAAGTCCACTCATCTAATCGTTCGTGAAAAGATTTTGTTGAAGCATCTAAAAATTTAACTAAATACAGATCTGAACATGATTTTGCCGGACCATTAAAATTATTGTAGGAATCTCAAGCATGATGAGTAATGCTGCAAAAGGTTCTGACATTTTAGCAACCAGTTTGAGCAACCAGTCTTACATAAGGCCTGTTCTTTTTAGCTGAACTTTTGCACCAGTTCATCTTTCTTCCTTTCCTCTTCACAGGAGGAATATTATTATATTGATACTCCGACAAAATTATTTTTCGATCTGTATCTAATTAAATTTTTAAATAATTTAGCAAAGTCGTCCTTTTCGTATGATAAATGTAATTTCATATTACTTTATGATGTCTACAAAGATATTATATATTAGGGTGAAATAAGATAAAAAAATATATTAAAATATTAAGATTATTTTAATACATCTTTTCTGACGTAGGAATTCGAGCCCAGTTTCCAGCCAGTCGGAAGAATATATACCTTTCCCATCGTTTCTCGCGCAGGCAATTACGTTTTTTTCTAGAAAATCAATGAATTCGAAATTAATGTCGATCTGTGCGCGCGAATGATTAACGGTAGAAAGTAAAAGACAGAGAGAGAGAGAGAGAGAGTCGAGGACGATCGCCACACTTGAGGACTTCAGGGATTCGAATTCCAAGTCGATGACGTCACTCTCCCTTTAGTCAATCTTTCGTAAGTCGTCGGAGAACGTTCACCAATTTGCCACAACGGAAGTCCGACAACACGCCGCGTTAATTTGAAGGGCCGCCCCCCTCCCACCCCCACCGGTTAATGTCCTAAAGACTGATCCGTCATCATTTTCAATCTGTGCCGTTTACCGTCACTAACAATTATAAGTATACACCGATTAAACTGGAACAATACGCGTGAGATCGATATCGTGATGATCTCGCGTGACAATTGACTCTTCGGAACTCATCGTTTAAATGGTTGCCAATCAGTGGCGTAACGAATCTTATAGAGGATACTTGATAAATTTTTCGAGACATAAAATCGTTTCGCGTCGAGTATTGTGAGATCGCGAGACAACAACACAATAAATCAATCACGATGGATATTCTGTTCCTCTTGAACCATTTCCGATTTTTCAAAGAGAGTCAAATCTGCAGGTCGGATGATCAGAGCTTTATCTCCATGGAAAGGATTTTGCTGAATTATGTATACAAATTTTAGTTAGATACAAGTGTAAAAATAATTTTGTTCGGAAATCCAAACATAATAATTGTTCTACCAATATCGCAAAAAATTTTGATATTCTATTCTATATTACTATAAATTTTTTCTCAGTCTTGAATTGATCCCCATTGAATTAATTGTTAAGTTAATCAGAGTTTGCTCGAAGTTGCTTAAATTGACTTTGACTTGTTTGACAAATTCGGGGTGGTTGAAACTCGATGGACGAGTGGGTTTTAATAGGCGTGACGCGATTCGCGGTTTTCGGAAACGTATAAAATGTCGATCGATTCGGCAGGAGCAGGCAGGAGAAGGATTTCCGGTCGTACAACGTTAATTTTCGTCGACAGCTTTAATTTTGGAGATGGGAGGGCGTACATCTGTCCCTTCCGCGGGAGAATTCATAACACACACGAGACGTGCCGGAACGCCCCGGTTTGTTTGTGGCACGCTCGGCGGTCGAATATAAAGATTACATTCCTGAAATTGAGTGAGGAAACGGAGAAGGCCAAAACACGGCAATGCGTATTACGTATTGCGCCACTTTACTGTAACAATCTCGTGTTCCTCTCGAAACGGACGATCGTCTTTGCAGATCGTATACCCTTCACAACAATTTGTTGAAATATCTAGAAATTTAGCCAAATACAGATCTGGAAAGAATTTTGTTGAACTCTCATAATTGTTACGTGAGACTTTCAAGCGTTACAATAAGCTAAATAAGCAATGCTGCAAAAAGTTTTGACGTTTTAGCAACCAGTTTGAGTGTACTACATAATTATTTTTTAATGACTAATAAAATTATTTTCACAGATCTGTATTTATCTAAATCTTTAGATATTTTAATAAACTTTTCTGCGTTCTTCCCATATTTAAAAATTTGAAATTAAAATCAAAAGAAAAAACATATTTTTTTATATACTCTTTCTTTTGTATCTTTTGTACTCTTATTTTTGTATCTTTATATCTCGTACAAGCGTATCGAGTATGCCTCTTAAAACAGACAATCGTCTTCGCAGATCGCATAGCTTTATTTGTCACATGGCATTACTTAAGAATTCCAAATCAATGTTTAACAAAAAAAAAAAAAAAAGGTAGTTTCTGTCCACTTTTCTTTGTATCTTAAAAATGAATGTCATGCGAGATGCACATGTTTTCTTTCTTCCTTTACATCCGTAATTACATTCTTTCTTCTTACATCCCTGTGGGATTCATCTTCATTCCAGGTCAGACTATAACTCAAAAGAATAATCTATTTTCGAAGCGGCATACACATGTTGCGAATTGTGACAGGGTTTAATCTTTTCCAGAGAGAATTCCGCCATATCAGGAAAGTCTCGCCAGAGGGAAGTTTTCTCCCGAAAGGGTTAAACCTGCTGCGATCTCGCACCGGGTGCTCGATCATTACGCAACCCCCAGGACGATCCCGAGGGGTCGTAAGACACGGAGGGATGTCCCCCGGAGAAACGCGGCAGTGCGACGCCGTTGCATACGTCCGGCGTCAATAATATACCCCCGGAGTGACGTAATCGCCGGGCCGGTCGGTCATTGGAGGATGCGTCATCCAATGGTGAAGGGTCGATACGGCCCGCGCGCGCGCGCTCGTCACTTTGAAGCTCGCGCACTTTTTGCGCCGAATAAAACAATTAATTTTATTTAAATTTACAATCTGCATCTCGCTAATCACCCCTCGTGGCACTACGATTCAAGCAATTGCTTTTAATGCAAGGAATAAACTATACGATATATACTAAAAGTTTCTCTCTATGAACTCTTGACAGACAAAATGCGTTCATTGGGAAAAAAAACACGCGTTGCTGATATTAAAGCGCGCGCACGTTGCGCAGGGGTGGCTATACGGAATCCTCGAAGGGCCAATCGTCGGAATTAAACATTACGAGTTCGTACGCCCTCACGAGCTGAACGCGGCACCCTAACTATCATTCCGTATCGAGATCAAACCGCAATGTATGTGTGTGGATTAACTTAATGAATTAAACAAATGTTTGTAATTCGTAATTGTATGCGCAGCAAACACGATCGTAAATCGCAAGTGAGAACATATTGTTGCATTATAATTGTGGATATATTTTTCATCTTTTCAATAATAAAAAGCTCCGAGTTCGTTTAATTTCCCAAGGAAAATGGCCATCTTGTGGGTTTCATCCTTCCAGATTCGAATAAGAGGTCGTCGCAGTTTTTGATCCTGCAGGACCAATGGGAGCGCGAGGAGGACGGACGTTCGCGCGCTCGCCGGCCGCGCGACAAGGACGAACGAGACGCGAAGTTAGGAGGGGAACGCGTTCGGCGTTTCGCGCGCTGGCGTCAGTTACTCGGCTACGTTCAGCACTGTTGAGCAGTACGTCACTCGTTCATCGCCGATCGCGCAGTGCGCTTCATCGTGGCGTTATTCTCGTACGTACACACGGGCCGTTGACACGCGGAAGCCCTCGTCGACTGAGAGAAACAGAAGATCGTGCTCGTAGGATGATCGTTGTCGCGAGATTATAAACCGCGACAAAGAGAAACGAGAAAGAGATTTTCCGCCTCAGTGTCGCCTGACGATTTTTACGTACGCGCGTTATTTGGATTAAAGTAGATTACCGACGAACGCGCACGCACGCACGCAGACAGAACCATGGTGAGTATAGAAGAATCCTAAACGATTTTTTTTCCACGAAGATTATAGAACATTTCCTCGCGAGAAAAAAACTACTGCGAATGTCTCGCTTTTCTCTGGTCGTCGTAGATAGGAGAAAATTCTGATTTTCCCGACACGGCCAGGATAATAATCTATTTGACATATACATATAATTTCGTGCAACGTAGTTACAATGATGCCATTTAATTCAACAGAATGCAGTATTTCATAGTTTCTTGGTGAAAAGGATGTCTTTCCCCTTCCCCGCTGTGTAACGATAATATCCTTTCTACCTGAAATATTCTCCTTTTTTTTATTTTTTTTTATAGAATCATAAACATTACAATGGTTTTTCTTTTGAAACAATTACTTTGGGACAGACTCTTGCGAAACATATAAATTCCTTTAAATTTTTTATTTTCATTCTGCGTTTCGCCGGGGAGATTTCGAAAAAAATCGGTATTTGATAAATTCGCTGGCAGACGTTACGCAGCGATGACTTCAGGTTGATGCACTCAAGAGTGATGCAGAGAGAGGCGATAAGATTGTAATAAGGAACCGAATTATTTCTCAGCATTTCGCAAGGACGAAACCGTTCTTTCGACCCTCGATAAGATAGACTATTCGGGATAGATCAATAGAATCGATTGCGGGCCGCGCTAACCCCTTAAAGAGAAGAAAATGGGTGGGATCGCATTGTTTCCGTTGCCCCCCCCCTCCCGCAAGGGGAAAAACGCATCCATCGTGAGAGAGATCGAGGGATTCGCGAACAATACGACCAGCCGCGGGCAACACCTGGGCGTACCTTGTTTATTGCGCAACAATTCACAACAAACAAAAATCGAGTATACGAGACGCGCGCGCAGCAGAGGGAGAAAGAGAAATTCTGGACCGGGATGAGAACGGACAATCGTTTGGGGAATGAAAATTTTTTTTTAATTCAAGATTATATCCTACAAATTCGTCGTAGATGCTTGTCTAAGGCGGCTTTCCTTTTAAGACACACATACAGCAGACACAACCACACGTCGTTCTATCCTTGACATTGAATGAATATAAAGATAGAACGACATTTATGTCGATTGCGTCTCCTAAAAGGAAAGCAGCCTAAAGCATCGAGAATTCGCGGATGTGCCGGATTGTGCACGAGGCTCTAATCGTGGGATTTAGGCTTTCGCTTCTATGGGGGTCAAGTTCAGGGGTCGATAGCTCGGCCGGTGGTGGTTCCTGGCGGTGTTAGCCTCGAATAAAAGTGAACGCCGCCGCGGCACGTAAAGTGCAGCCGCAGCAGCAACGACGACGGCGGTGGCGGCTGATAGCCGGCCGCTACAACGCCGATAGCGGCAGATCGATGGAGGTGCCTGGTGAACTTGGAAATTCCCCTAGCACACGCGCACTTCCTCGTCATTCTCTTTCCCTTCCTCTCTTTCTCTCTCTCTCTCTCTCTTTCTCTTTCTCTTTCTCTCTTTCTCTCCCTTTCCCGTTCACGCCGCCACGGTGCACGAGGATAACGCACGCTCGAGTAAACGCGTACACGGCGATTAAGAAAACGGGTTATCTTCGACTCACGAAGTGTGTCGCTCGACGCGGGATGATTCACCGTCGTCGCCCCGGGGACACTACAGGGTGTTCTAGAAAAGGGACGTCCGTCCTTTGAGAAATTCGCGACCGGATCTCGATAAGCTTCAACGAGAATTTCATTCGTACGGCCGGGAGAGAAGACCCCCCCGTCTTCCGATTTCTTTCACAGCTTACGATTCTCGGTTCACGATCGTGCCTCTGTTTTTCCTTTCCGAGATCGCGAGGATAAATAAATGGAATCATTCGAGACGATTGAAGATAATCTCGCTGATTAATTGTATCAATTATTCTTCGACACTTCCACTATGCGACACGCAATTTTATCAATCAACTCCAATCTCCTTCGGGAACGATATCCAAGGATAACCGGTACCTCTCCCCCCCTCCTCGTCCCCCTCCTTTCCTTTTTTCCGACTTGCTCTCTTGTATCGCATGAAAGAGGACGCTTCCCGTTGCGTGACCAGAGGTCGTGATACACCGTCGCCAGGATTAATATATACCGTGGAGTTTCCGCGATAACAATTGCCGATTGCGAAATTCCTAATATTATTGCATTAGAGTCAATTTATATCGTATGTAATAATAGTGACGCACGCGGTATTCCAGTTCGTACTCGTGTAATATATGTAAAGTATATTCTACAATTGCGTAAGCGTAGTGGTAAGTGGTTGTAGTTGTAAGAAAATTCACCAATCACAGCCAAATACGAGGAGAACATTCGACTGTGATTGGTCAATTCTTATAACTGCAACAATTGTAAATATAACTACGCTTACGTAATTGTAGGATAGACTTTACAGACAAGAGCCGAGTTAACATCACTCCTCCAAGGTGAACTCGGCATTAGTGATATGTCACGTCCTGATGGAAAAGAAAAAGAGAACGGGGTGTCATTGATCCTCGTCCGAAGGAAGGGCGAAAACAGGACTCTATTTCGCGCGACATATCCGCGGTCGTAGACCGGATTTTAATCTTTCCGTGTCTTTTTTTTTTTTTTTTCCCCCGGAACTCGCTGTATGTAATTACGCCTCTCCCGGTGACTCGTGATTGACGTCTCGTACAGGAATTATGAGATTTTAACTGCAAGACTATTACACGTTACGTCACGTTGCGCTACCGCAAAAGTTTTTCCGCTAATAATATAATCAGGCACTTCGTTGCCTTCTTGTTAGTTTTCCCTTAACACATTTCAATTAATTAAAAACGTACATTCGCTCGGGGTTTTAATTTCAAAAAGTTCGTATCGCGTTTTCCACCTAAAGAATTGTTGTTTAAATTATCTCTTGTTTTTTTTTATTTTTTTATTTTTTCTTAATACACGTTGCGACCGCATAATAGTGCACTCGTTAAAATGACGGATGTATTACACAGTGTAATTACACGAGTATGCTTTCAGTGTAATTAATCGTAGGTAGTCGAGCAGGGTATAACCCGATTTTCAAGCTGAACGTGCACGGGAACTCTCGTATAATGCTACTCTTCGCAAGCATACGAAATATGATTTGCGATGTAACTAGTGACCCCGATTACTCCGTTTGATTTTCACTATGAATTTCTGATCGAAACTGCATAACGGCGTTACACGTTACATTATATTACATCAAATACTCAGGCACTTCGTTAAATTGTGAGCGTAAATGAATATTGATAATGTACCACGTTCTACATCAAAAGAGGGGGACGGAGAAGGTGGGGGGAATATTAATTTTCCCACAATCATAATATAATAATTACCTTCACGACCGCATTCGTGGTCGGGATGTTACGCAATCTCGAGCGAAGGTAGGGCTTGTTTCTCTCACGGAAGTGATTCTCGCGACTCGGTTTTACTCCGCGGGTTTTCCTCCAAGTTTTCTTGGAACTCTTGGTGTCATTGACTTATTATCATTATAGTGCTTTCCATTTATAGAAAATTCGATTAGAACTCGGTGCATATTGGTGCATATTCAGACTTGCTACGAAATCGGAAGTCAGGGAAAAGTCAGGAAATCTTGCAAAATTTTCTGGAAAATAATTCTTGGCTTTAAAGAAGTTTAATATATGTACCAACGCAGTTTTGGAATACTACCAACTTAATAATTAAATGTAAGCAGTGTCAGTTAGCAATAGTAATAGTAATTAACATTGTTGTGTTAAATAGGTCTCTCAACAAACTATTTATTGAGAGATCAATTTAACAGTTTCTAAATCAGGACGAAAAATACAAAAATTTTTTTGAACTATTGAAAGTATTAGAAAAACTCCTGAGATTTTCTCTGAAAATTAGGAAAAAATTATGGAATTTTAGAATGAAGAATTTTTTTGTGTAACCCTCTAACAAGACCGTGGTATACAAATTGACGTAAAGATATGTGTTTAATGTAAATATAGAAATCAGTAAACCGTAAAATCAATCACTTTATTGTGATATTAGATAAAATAAGTTTTATAATTCAAAATATTTGCATTTCATTGAGATTAAATTAATGCACAACGACTTTAAAGGAGTCTTAAAATTGTCTGTTTTAATCATTTATACATGCCACAAATTTAACTTATATCGTAGGCTATAATAAATTGACCATTCACAATCGAACGTGAAGAGAATAACCGACTTCATTCTGCTCACATTCGACTGTGATTGGTCAATTTGTTATAGCTTACAACAATGTTAACAGTTTACGGCATATATAAATGATCTTTTACTGACTCAGGATTTAATGTAGAACTTACACACATACAAATTTATGTGTCATTGTCATACACTACACATTACTACATCAATATTGCACATATATATACGTACAAATTTTCCAACTAATTTTTCATATTATCTAATTGTAAGCCTAGTTCTAAGAACTCGATATTATTTCATAACTCCTAATTCAAATCAAGTTTTATCACGTACAAAGTAAACCTTCATAGTTTACGTACATAGTAAATAAACTAAACCTTTATATAAAGCAAATATTGTTAAAGCCAATGCCCGAAGCCGATAAAAACTGTCATTTTTCAACTTTTCTTCGTTTTTCGATATAATATTATCGTTTATCGTTAAATCTGTAGACAGTTAGAAAAATATTTATTTAAAAAAATAATTAACAAAACAGAAACTTGAGAATCCTCTTAATTTGCACCAGTGAGTCCACTCGAATTTGCTATTACACAAGTCGACACAAACGTCATTCTATCTTGACATTTAAAGGTAAAAGTTGTGTCGTCAAATGGAAAGCATCTACTGACGTTTCTTGGGCGCGCGCTCTCGTCGAATCTCCAATATAATTAATACGGCCAAGTTACAGTCATTACAGTCGCTGATCATCGGCTCTTATCGCGCCGTTGGGATTCTTCGCATCTCTCTTTTCGTTTTCTGAACGTGCTAAAGATACACTGCGGAAGAGAATTTTGTCTCGTCTTATTCTAAGATATAATACGCAGGTGCGCCGTTCACGTCGTCTCACGGGAGGCCCGCGAAAACTTTCTCGCCCAACGACGCGTCGATGGATGCAAATTGCTGGCGTAACGAGATACGCGATCACGTTGGATATTAGGTAATGGTGGTACCCGCCCCCGGTCGGAGGATGCCTCTCTCGGTGTCCCTGATGAGGCTAATAAAAGTGACATCGTTACACGCCCCGGCCGCGGCGCAACGAGCCTTTAACCTACACCGACGACCGTTTGTTCTGATTTTCATAATCTGGCTCGCATCGTCGCACGCCTCTACTTCTGCCGCCTCTGCACCTCTTTTCTCCTCATCTTTCACGCCAGATTGTACCTCTCTCCTCTTCCTCCTCCTACTCTCCCTTTTTCACTGCGTTGACTAACTATGAAGGACATTAAAATCTTTTCTTTTCATTCCATCAGAGCGCCGTCGAGTGATCTAGATGCCACCATCTAGGAGGGTATTAATATTCCCAGCATCCTTGGTACGACGCAGAGTCCGCGGGCGGCTCGTGTATTCTCTCCGTTTAGCGGCGCGTTCAATGTCAAACACAACCGTGCGTGTGTTTGTAAGACACAAGTTATATCCGATAAAAATAAACGTCATATTTGACATCGCGTGTACGTACATAGGGAGACGAAAATCAATCGACCGCGTTTAATTTAATCCGTTATTATTTTTAGGGCTCCCCTCTTTCGGACTCGTTATTTCGTAACGATTAATCTGTTATTGCGTTGTAAATTACTTCATGGATCTCATCATCTCTTTGTACTGCGTTACGTACATTTTTGCCATACATTTTCTTTTTGTACGTGTGTACACAAAAATACATGCTGTATACAAATAATAATTAATTATACTTCAAGTATTTCATGTACCCGCAAATCTAAGTTCATTACAAGCATCAAATTCGTTTTTAAAATATACTCTAAATCCTAATAAATTTAACACTAACTTTAATCAAAATTTTTTAATTAAAACAAATTCGATTCTTCAATTTTATAATATTCTTTAGAAGAAATGATAAGAATCGATAAGTTGAAACAAGAAAATAAATTCTTGTTTTAACTTTATTAACGTTTTTTCTAAAATTTAATAATTATATTTTAAAATATTTTCAAGAACATATTCTTTGTTTAAAATAACCGTTACTAAAAGAAAGAAAATAAATCGAGCAATCACTGTTTTTTAGCAATAGAATGATATTTTTCTGTGTGTAGAATTAATAGAATTCATATATCTTCTTTTATGTAATTCTGTTTACGTTATATTAGGGATTTCATGGTCTTCTCTTAATTTCTCGGGGGAAGGATGTATGCCGGAACATAAATAAACACTATCAATTCACTCATAATAGAGGCCTACGTGATCGCGGAAGATAAAATCGTATGCCGTAGTAAGCCACCTCTCCTTTGCTTGCCAGGATTCAACTTCATCGTAAAGTAGACCGACGGAGGTCACGCTGTACTACGAAAGCCACGTCATCGGCTGCGAAAGAAGCTCCTCGGGCACGGTATATCTCGCTGAAGAAACTCGGCGTAATAGCAACGCTATTGTCCTTTTTGCAGACGCCTCCTCATCTCTAAAATCCGTGTCACACTACTTGGAGACTGAGAATTGCGAATTACAGATTAGAATAAATTCAACACTTTAAAAAGATATCAGTGTTGATTTAACGTCATGCGGTGTCTGCATAATTCTCGTCGTGTTGATGTTAAGATTAACATCAACATGTGAATTTATAACCGCTGATATTTATACAACACTATCATGATGTGGATTTAAATTCATGATGTTGAACCCACATTGATTTTTTTTTTTTAGAGTGAATCAATTAAATTAAATTTAATCCGTTTCGTTTTGATTAGTTGAATTCTAATCTTCAATCCTTAATCTCCAATGCGTGACATGGTCTTTATTCATGCTTTTATTTCGAGCCTGTAACGGAAAACAGTAATGATGGATTTTTTCTTTTTTTTTACACCGCGCTTTTTTTTTTTTTACCGAGAGATTATTACGGACTGAATAAACATGGTTAAGTAAAACGAATAAATTGGTTTCTTGTGCGTGATGATTCCTCGCGTGAGCGCCCGCGCCGGATCGGTTAATTAAATTCTCTCAAAGAGAAACTCCACTCGCAATGTTCGTCAAGGAATGCATTCTGACCGAGGATCAATCGATCGGTTTCCATCAATGGAATGTGCTGTTTATTTGTCTGATGAAACGTGAAGCTTGCTGTGTTTAATTAAACGCACCGCTAGGTTACCTGATTTTCCCAGACACACCGTAGATAGACTTCATCTATCCCCGCGAATAGAGATAGGAGGAGGAGCAGCTGGGCAATAAAGAGAGTAGGATGTTCCGCGACAATGGAACAATCAGCGTAATATTACGACGATCACAGAGAAAGAGAGAGAGAGAGAGAGAGAGAGAGAGAGAGAGAGAGGGAGGGGGGGGGCTTATGGACAGGCGTGGAGAATCGCAGTTAAGTTTTCGATGCGGCGCGATGTCGCCGAGGGTAATCGAGCGACGGAAATGACTTTAACAATGACGATATAGAGACGGTCTCTGATCATAGCATAGGTGCCCTTGACAGTGACAGATTGCGCGCGGGGTACGGAAGGCGGGGGAGTCATTTTCCGCCCCCGTCTTGCGCCGATCTTGCGGAGGCGGGTAACTCCGATATGGTAACGATACCTTTTGCGCGTCAATGCACCTGACGTATTTATTGATACCGGTTGTTAATTAGCCTCTTAAGCCTTTGGTCCCTCGCGACCCGCTGCGCCGAGACTGCTTGAGAGAATAAGGGGCTGGAAGCCCCGATATTGTCTCGATCCTGTGTTTCTATCGAGATTCAGAGTTAAGGTGCCGCCCCATGAACATCGGAAAAGAACGGTGGGGGCCAAACAATCAGCATTGTTTCGAAAAATTCATACCTGTAGCTTTATTTTCTCTTCTCGCATCTGTTGATGTTTTTTTTTTTTCTATTGATTCAGTAAATACAAAAGTGAAGTATTATTTGTAAGGGATTGTAATATGATTATTATATTATGTATTTATATTATGTATCATAATGTCAGTTACAAATAAATAAAAAGATAGTTTTAATACATATCCACTATATTTTATTTAATACTAACGCTAGATATATAATAATATTTTAATTACTTACAAATAGTTAACTTCACTTTTCTTTTTATTAAATCAATAGAAGATGAAAAAAAAACCGGAAAAGCTAGGGATATGTAATCTCTGAATCGATTCGCTAAAAATCAATTTTTTAATAAAAAGATCACTTCGAAATAATCCTCTTTGTTAAAAAAAAAAGACCGATTCTTTACAAAAAGACCGGTTTAGAATAACCTCTTTTAATTAGAAAAATCAATTATTCACAAAATTGATCGGTTTAAAATCACTTTGTCGTTTGGGAAGCTCATTCTTTTGGAGATCGGAACATTCCTATATAGTAAAAGCTGATGTATATGAATTTTTCGGATGTTGATTGATCGCTCTTACCATTTCACTTTTCCGATTCCATTTTCCGATGTCCATGAGATATAATACCTTTAATCAGCCCTGAAGATTCTCCGGACCATCGCTCTATATGATACGAATAGAGAAAGAACACGGAGAGATGTTGCCGCTGTCGAGGTCAATGCGAAACGTTATCGATTTACCGTTCGGCCTGGCGCACGATGGCCTTCGAGCGTGGTAAACTGGTGAGAAAACTCATCAAGCGTTTTAATTTGCAGCGATCGGCCAGAAAAAGAGAGAAAGAGGGAAAGGAGACGCGCGTCGCTAATTATAATACCTCGGGATCTAATCTCGGAGAGAAGGTTCCACGGTCAATTAAGTCGCTAGCGTTTACATTTCGCGGGATTTTTATTGGTCAACACACGTTAGAAAGTATGGTTCCATATACAACATAGAGTTCCTCGCGGTCGATTTTTCTTCGTCGGTTTCCTCTGCGCGATTTCAAGTGCACGGTCAACACAAATCCAGCCGGCCGATCGGCAAGAGAAGGTAAATACCCGCAAGGCGCAATGACGTAAGACGATAAGAGCTGACGTTATTTTTTTTTTTGTCGGTAACAAGAACCAGAAGGCTTGTATTTCGCTTGACTACTCGAAATATTCCCGTTGCTTTCGACGATATGAGAAAATGCGTAAGCGAGAACTCGTGTTTGCTTCTAAGGGACGGATATTGTCGACGTGCCAAGTTTCCTCCGACTGCAATTTTCTCTCAAATCACTGACTACTTCAAGTATATCAGTAAAAAAGTTGTATATGACGTAAAAACAGGAAGAGAAAATTAATTAGTCGTGAATTTTTGAAGCTGGAAAATGATTTTGGCGAGAGACATGTCGACTGTTATTTATCTCTTGACAACTGAATAACTGCAGACTTCTTCATGTTGTCAAAAACGAGGGAAACATTTCGGGCGAAAGATATCCATGATATAAAAGGAAGCGTCTACTTGTCGAAACCAAGCGTCTCGTTAATACTCGTTCCTCTCTGTGAACTATCCGCGGTGAAAGTAGATTTTCAAGGGTCCACCGTCATCCAGAAGACGCGGTGATACAACGTTTACTCTCAACATCCTCTCGAAGCCGTCTTCCGCGTCTTCTTTTTCTCTCTTTACGCCGCACTTGAGCCGAGTCACCTAGCGAGAGAGAAGAACAACAAGCTTTTGTTTCAAAGCTTTTGTACGCGCGCTTGCGAAAGCGATACTCGCGAAAGAGAGGAGAGGAGAGCGACAATGCGTCTGCTTTGCGGCGTGTCGGTTTTGTTGAAGAATTCGTCTCTTTGTTGTGGTTGCCGCGCTGCGGTCGCGTGTAGGATTCTTTTCTCCCATCTCTCCTTTTTCTCCCCCGCACGTGCCAGAAAGAGACGGCGGGATCGAGTGCAGAAGCGGAGTCCCTCGGAGTCGACTGCATCAGGTCCCGCTGCAGCGGGGGTGTTATCATGGTAACGCTGTCCGCTGATAGCGTGTAACGTGGCGGAAATCGATATCTCCCTCATTTCGTATTCCGTATGGCAAGGGCATGCCCTATCTCCGTCCTCTTTCTCCTCCGTTACGCGAACGTGTCCCACAGTTTAGGCCGTGCAGTGATCGGCAATCCTGCAGTCGGAAGTATCCGAGAACGTCGTCGGTATTGTTCCGCGGTCCATTTATATTTCTTTAGGTTCTCGGAAGCAATCCCATTTCAAAAACAAATCCTGTCTGCGAGAAGGATTTATGCGGAAAGGATGGTTTTTTTTTTGCTAAAGTATCTACACATAGAAAAATATGTACGTACTGTACTGTGTAAATAATTGTTTCAAGTATTTCAAAAGTCTATCACAAACATCAAATTTATTCAGAATATATTTTGAATTCTAAGATTTATCGAGATTATTAAATTAAAATATAATAGATTCGATGTGCTTATATAAAGTCACTTGTATCAATTTTATAATATTCTTCGAAAGAAAATAAATACCTATGTTTTGAATACATGAGTTTTTTTTTAAATTTATAAGTATATCATAAAATTATTATCAAAAGAATATTTTTTTGTTAAAGATATTCGTTATTTAAAAGAAAGGAAATAATTTGAATAATCACTTTTCTTATAGCAATAGAACATTTTCCTATGTGCAAAAATTTAGTTAGATGCAGATCTGAAAATAATTTTGTTGAACTGTCGAAGTAATTATGTAGGATATTCAAATTGGTTATTAGATTTGTTAAACCTTTGCAAAATTGCCCATCATACTTGAATTCCCACGTAATTACATATTTTGATGATCTTACAAATATTGTCAAATCTGTGCTTAGCTAAATTAGATACTTTAGCAAAACTGTCCTTTTTGTGTATCGATCATGTGACTTTTTCTCTAGAATGAATACATGAAAAGTGAAAATTTGTATGTACATATGTATGTCTGTACATAACAAATTTTCACTTTCCACGTTTTTGTCCTAGAAAAAAAGGTTTTATGAGCGACCCTTTTTACATGGGGAAGAATCCTTCGGTCTTTCCGGTCGTGTTGTAATTCGAGACCATACCCTGCGTTTTTGTGCAACGGCAAAACGAAGATGATCTTATAATCTGGAAATTCGCAAGAAAATTCGTGCTTTGGAAGTAAGCGCAGAAGTACACGTGGTGACAATGCGATCTTTCGAGAAACATTTGTGGTTACCTTTATTGGGTCCATTTTAGAATACAAATCTGTACTTTCTCTTAAATTGCGCCGGCGATATCAGCGTGCCGCCATAATTCATTGTGAAAGTCAATTATCTAATTTCGTCGGAGATAATTTCGCATCACCTTGCATCGTTTCTCCGATGAATATTAAAGTGTACACGTCGCTAAGTCGGCGAGCTTATTTCGATGTTGACCGTTCATCGACCGGCTGTAAAAAGCTGTAACAAATTTAAAACGTCCGGACCGTTGTTGTTATGCCGGGTTACCTCTATTCCTGGATTCACGAATGATCGATGGGAAATCGGGGTCGCCGCTTCCCTCTTCCCTTCTATCGACGGTCAACCGCATTACGTGTAACCGATCGATCCGAACTACATGGAATTCATTCCGGAAAGATCTGTCGCACGTCAGCAAGCATGACGAAAATCAACCCCCCTCCCCATAATCTGGTAACGTCAGCTCGCAAGATTAATTAGTATTTGAAAAATGAGTTTTCTCTTCAGCCTTATCCATTTTTTTTTATCCATTGCGTGCTTCCAAACCGTTTGTGATTGAAATCAAAATTGTCGACCCTTTGTAAGTAATAACTGGAAAAATCAACATGGTGAACGCACACACGTCGACGTTATTCCGGATGATATCAATCCAACAGACCGCGGGTTGAGGATCAAAGCTACGGCGATCCCTACGGCATGACCATATTTTTTTTACAGAAAATAAAGGATAAATTTTAGGACTTTATCCCTAAATATTTCCAAACGAGTTTATGAGTCTACGCATTTAATTTCTGAAATTTATACTTGTATAAAATTAAATTTGTAAGTTGTTTCCATAAATATTCGTTCATTAGCGTGACATTAAATATTGGAATGCTATTTAGAAAAGAATTTTACATAATATTATTAAAGTGAAGGACAAAATTGAGTTTTGAGAAAGTAAATAAATCTAAACTACCTGAAAAAATAAAGGACTGCCCTGTACAATAAAAGAATGTTGCGTCACTTAAATATCCAGATTCTGTAACGACAGTGTTGGTATTTATATTGTCATTGCGTAGATATGATAGAAAAACTGCGCAACAAATCGAACTGTCGTTTTTTTTATTATCTGATTAATTTGTTTAAACTTAACTTAACCTGATGATAGTGTAAAATTTATGTTTATCTAGCTTTGATAATCACTAAACCGATAACTTTAATAGTTATTCACTACAAAACCTCTTTGGAAGTGGAATCTCAAAGAGTGAAAATTGAACCGGTCTTGAAAAACAGTGGGTCAGTTTTTAATCTTTAAGAATAAGCTTTCACTTTCGATTGCGTTCAGAAACCCGAGTGTCCTCGTGTATCGTTTTATCTTTATTATTCACAACCCAAACAAGGGTAAGATGATACACGTGATGTTTCTTTCGAACGCAGAGCCGTTTAGAGTGAGATAAAAATTTTTAGAGAGCTCAATTTAGCGATTAATCACAGATAGAAGAATACAATTTTTACATTATCTGGTTAAACTTAACCGTGAGTTTATCAGCAAATGAAAAACCAGATCTAAGAGTTACAGAATCGGACAGTCAAAACTCGGAGTACAAGTCCGAGTTTTCACTGTCTCGTCATACTCGCCAAATTGCGTGTCCAGTGACTTATTGGGTTCAATTAAGAGTACACAAACGTTCGTCAGGGTCACACTCCAGAAGTCGCCTCCATGCAGTTAAGGCCAGTGGGTCATCGGTGCATCAAACGGTGCGATATGTAACGAATGGCCTTTCGCATTGCACATATGAAGGACACTCTACTTTAACGCATCACGACTGCGTTCTTGAGAGCTTCTTATCGGCTCTGATTATACGCTCGATACGTATTGTCGCCGTGATAAAAAAAAAACATACACGTGTATATATATGCCGACCTTTCTTATCATAACCTTTCTTATCATAATCTCTTCTCCGTTAGTTTGCCGATCGATAT
>NW_017305397.1:1046981-1048479 GCF_001594115.1 Trachymyrmex septentrionalis | reverse complement strand
TAAAAAAAAAACATACACGTGTATATATGCCGACCTTTCTTATCATAACCTCCCTTATCATAATCTCTTCTCCGTTACTTTGCGCAGAGGAGTTTGCCGATCGATACTCGCCCGTTGAATATCAATTTCGACGACCGCAATCGACTTCTCCCTCTGTGTAATCACGCGGTAACGTACGCGGGATGAGAATCACGTCGCAACTATCACGAGGAACGTGAGATTGATCCTCTTTCAATTTGCACACGAACCACCGTCCGACCTCTTCGATCCCTATATTTTGACTCGCCGTTTCGTTTCATTATTATCGATTCAAACTGAGGAGGCTGCTGCCGATCTGTATTTATTTTATTTCAATTTTGCTGGATTTTAACTCTTAGTACACACGATAATTTTTCGGTCCTTTACTACATATGATGGGTCATTTATGTCCCTGGATTAGTTTTCATCGTTTTAATAAATATACAAAAATTATCAAAATTCTTACATATACCTTTAATATCTTTAGGAAATATTTATAAGATTGTGCATTAAAAAAATTATAATATAAATGTTATATAACTATTTACTTGATGCGTCTAGTTTTTCAAAAAAAAGATGTGCGCAGGACACGAAAGACCCAATGTGTGTATTGGAGATTCTACAACAGAGTCTAGCCACAAGCAATTTTGTCAAAGGTAAAAAATCCTATAACAGTCTGACTATAAGTGATTTTGTTCAAATCCTATGTGTGTGTGGAAGAGAAAGATATATATAATTTCTCCCTGTATAAACTCATTCTAACTTATTGTTTTTCTTTAATTAAGATTATAGAATAAGACAATAGTATAGAATAAGACATAAGTTGGAGTGAGATAGTATATAGGGAGACATTATATATACTTTTCTCTCATAGGATCTTTGGTCAAAATAAGAATGAAAAAAGAAGGGTGTATATACTGTCTCTTTTTTTTATATACGCTGTTCTAATTTATATTATCTTACTTAGGATGGGATTACATTTGTGAGTTTCTGTCGTACGATAAATTTAAGCCTGTTGATTGGTTATAAGATAGAGAGAATCTCTCTCCTGCAGCCTGTCAACAGGCTCGAAAAATTTATCGTACGACAAAAACACAAATATAATCTTACCCTTATTCTTATAGCTTACTGATGTTGACAGAAAGATGTTGACGGTTTCAAACGAAAGTTTTTGTCATCTCGTAACCAGACTCTGTTATATAGGGTCTCTGGTGTGTACTAAAGATTGAAGAATGCTTGTGCGTGTCGCTCGAAGAAACAGAGAAGAAGCGAATTCAATAATCGGATCGCTGAAAATTTAAACATTTTGATATAACTGTTTATTGTAAGACGGTCGTCATTTTATAGGTTTGTTTTCTCTGGTTGAACTAACGTTGAACACTTTTGGAACCTAACAAGTGAGATAAGATATATTTCGAAAGCGAGGAACTTCACTGGAGGAAACTCTCTTCCTCGGAGGAAGGGAGTTGTCTAATGGAAT
>NW_017305397.1:1033079-1046881 GCF_001594115.1 Trachymyrmex septentrionalis | reverse complement strand
GCGAGGAACTTCACTGGAGGAAACTCTCTTCCTCGGAGGAAGGGAGTTTTAGTGCAGTCTAATGGAATAAAAAAAAAACAGACATTATAATATATGAGATGTTTCGACCAGATCAATCTCCGACACTGAGTTTCTTGAATTAAATCATGCGAACCATGCGAACGACAAGGTTGCAGCGCGAGCGTAAAGTACGATTCACGTACTTATTACTACTCCGCGCGCCCACGCGCGATTTTTATCACCAGCGAGAAAAGAAACGTGTCTGTGCTGCAATGTAAATAATATATCCCACGTCGGCAATGAGTGTTCCTCGTATGTTTCGCGAATGGAAATGAGATCCTCGCGGCGCGTATCGCCGACGAATATTGCGTATACGCGCCGAGTTTTGACCTTCAATTCGATCGCGTTATGACAATGCGAGATATATAGGACGGTCTGAGAAAATAGACCGGTTAAAAATTCTACGTTTAAAGCACGGGACCGCGCCCACTGCGATCAATTTTACCATTGCGTAACTTTCGCGATTCTGAAATTCTACTACCCGCACGTCATCGCGGAAAGATCGCATTCGAAGATGACGACGAAGAAATTGCACGCGTGAATCGCGTTCCGTTAATCCATGCGTGGAAGAAAAAAAAAAGATTTAATTCTGCCACCGACAAATAATTTATATTTTAATACGACATATATATGAATTGATATTTAATTATTGTTTATTGAATGAAGAGTTTATTTTATTGGTAGCTAATATTATTTATTCGTTTAATTTCCGTTCGTTCTATTTGAATTGACTTTTACATGAAATTTCCTTATTTATCTTGGACGTTCCATCAGTATTTGAAACTATGTTGTTACAGAGACGAAAGACTTTTATAACAGTTCTTTTAGTTTGTGAAGTCGTTATTATGTTTCCGCTGCTTGCGGGCTGCTCACGGAGATGCTTGAAAATGATAAATATAAAATTACACGCGTATATATGTTCTCGGGGAATCGCGTTACACGCGCTGGCGTAAGCGAGACCGTGCTTGATTTTTCGTTCTCATAATTTTTAATGCCGAAGTGAATTCACCGATGCGTACGGTTTTTCTGCCAAATCGCGCAAATTTACAACAAATATAAAGGCTTAGACATAATGATAGGAATAAGGAATGATATACGAAAAAAAAAAAAAACGGCTTCGCTGAAGTATCTGAAAACTTTTAACTGGCTACAAATCTGAAAATAATTTTGTTAGACCATCAAAATAATTATCTAGGATGCTTAAGTATGATGATAATACTGCAAACAATTTTAAAACATTCTGGCAACCAATTCGAGTGTTTTACATGATTATTGTGATGGTTCAGCAAAAATATTTTTAAATTTGTTATCTAGCTAAATTTTTCAACGAAACCATCCTTTCCGTGCAGGTTTCAACCCTATACTGAAACCCTGTATTCTGGTGTATTTAGTTTCTGGTTAAAATCTGTTATTCTTTTCCTTGTATCTGTAGCTCTAAGAATGTCGGAAACGCAAGAAAGAAGAAGAGGAGAAAAGACGAGCATTCCGCGAGAGAACCTCGAGTTCGGACACGTGTTTACGATTCCATTTGGTGCCGCCTTAAACCGGTTAGAAGTTACACCACGGTTAATTTACCGACAAGCTGACAAGTCCCACCGAGAAGTGGCCTTTACAGCCTTAGCCGCTCTGCACTCTAGACCGACTTTTAAACGTCGATAAATCCTTCATGCGCGCTCGTCATCGCGCGGATACGCGTGTCACAGAGTCAATGTCGCGCGATAGCAGGTTGTAAACCCGTACACCTTGTCGTAAACGATTACCATCTTCCTGCCGCGGAGCAACTATCTCGCTAGAAATCTATTTACCTCAATCAATTATACTTGTAGTGCGCGTTTTCCAGCAAAGGCAGTTGTCAAAACTTTTCATTTTTGACAATATACAATTTTGATAAGCAATCGATCCAGCAGAGAGGTGGCAGTCATGATGGAATTAGACAAGATGTTCCGCATGATTTGGTGACACGGTCACCAAAAATCGGTCCTAGGTTGGTATTCAGTCGATTCTTATTTAAGACTGTTTTAAGTGCAGTCTTAAGATGTGAACCAATCACAGAGTATACTAGTATCAGAGTACATTACCATCTTAAGACATTACTTAAGATGATAGAAGATGATTGAAGTAAGAATGGATTATGACTATACCGATCTTAAGGGCAGGAGCACAGTCTTGCATAATTAAAAGATGTACCAATCCTTCATTCCCTTCCTTTCCACGAAATAAAACTCTGATTGATTTTTCTTATGCGTTATATAAGAATCTGTGCTCCTTGCCCTATAAATTCTAATCAGTCCTAAACTATGCTAATCAGTAGGCTAAATGTAAGAATAAAATGTCGAAAAAATGAGTCATTGAATGTTATATTCATGTCAGAGCTGCATTTAGGATCGCGAAATGCGCGAACACCGTCATTTTGCTATTTTGCTTTCTCATCTTTGGGAATATATTATTTTGAATTCATAACGTTAAATTAAATCCAATTCGAGTTATTTTTAACCATTTCTAGGTCGCCACTGCTCTTACCCAACATATCGTTAATTTGATTGTCATAATAGAGTCAAACAATTTAGTTCAAGAAAATGTATTAAATTTGACTCAAAATTATTTACTGTATACGTTAATGTATACGTTGGACGATGTTTTTACTTTGAAATTAATTAATTACAAAAATGAATTGACGCACATGGAAGTTGAAAATAATAAAATGTTATTTGCCTCGAGGAATTGGGTTACCATTGTTCCTGTGACATCTATAATCAAGCGTGTACAACACCTTGTCTAATTGTACCATGATGGCAGTCATGACTTATACCTTTTTTGGGGGGCTTAACAACATCCGTAGTTACGAAACCGTAGGCTGATCACAGTCATTCCATTCTTCAGAGGAATGAACAACAAAAAATCCAAAAAAATCCAGGGCAAATGAGAGTCACATCTTAATACTACCACGCTGATTCTCATTCGCCCTGGATTTTTTTTTTTGAATTTTTTATTGCTGACTTTTGGGAGAGTCCGTAAGAAGATTACATTATTACTGTTCAGAGGAACAGCTGATTGACTAATTTCATAATTAGTCGGATATTACTAAACCTGTCGTATAATCCATGTAAACGAGATTTCTCGTTAAAGATGAGAATTTGCCGAGAATCGCGTGTCGAGGAATCAGCGGAAAAAGAGAAGATTTTTAGTGTGAAGCGGAGAATCCGCGCGCAGCTAACGGGACTCCTTGTACGTCGCGCGTAACGTAACGTAAAGCGAGATTGTATTTACCTGTTTGCGGATTAAGCGACGCAAAACCGGTGTCGATGCGTCAGCTTTTGACGAGAACGTGGCCGTGGAAAGGGAAAATTAATCGCGTTCCTTTTTACCTTCCCCCCAGCTGTCGGTCTCACATGTTCATTGAGGATCCTTTCCTCGACAGATATACCAGGCGGACGTTATCAAAAGCGGCGTGATTGCGCACGCGTTTGCACACGTTTTTCGTCTAGCACGACGTGTTGCTCACGCGGATTCTGTTTCGCCGTAATTGCGTGTGGCGTTCGCCGCTTTTTCAATCGAATCAAACAGACCGCCTCGTAACTCGCTCAACCGGTGTCCCCGGAATTCGTGATGCGTGCCTTTTTAAACTCGTGGACGATTCGGAACGCGCGAATCCTTTATGTCCGGAAATTCCATTCAGGTCACGGACTGCTCGATACGAATTGATTTCTTACGAACAAGTTTGCGTTGACGTGATCTTTTTGTTGCATTTCGTATTTTCGTAAATACGTGCGCTTTTCAAGATTTGCACGACGGAGCGTTACCTTCTAAAACGGCGTCGACAAGATTTTTAAGACGTGAAATTTAAGCTTCAAACTTGAAGAAATTATCAAATCATAGTTGAATTTGAGAAGAATAATCGACTATGATTGGTCAATTTCTTATGGTTTAAGGGTTAAAGTTTGAGTTTTAAGCCTTAAATCTCATTGCAAACATTGCTTAATGGTCTTTCTACAACAAGAGTAGTAAACTAAGCTTTAAGCCGTAAAAAGTTGATTAATCACAGTCGAATGTAAGAAGAATAATTTATTACGATTAGTTCAGGAAATGACTCATTGTAGTAAGCCCATAAAACTTTTAGAGTGACTCTCACTCTTAAGCCATAGTCAATTCTTATATTAAGAACTACCTTAAGTACCGTTCTTAGGGCGATATTTATAGTTCGTTTTTATTAAGATCCGTCATCTTAAATAATGTCTTTAAGATGCTAATTAGCTCTCTGATTGGTTCATGACATCTTAAGACCGTACTTGTAAGATGATCTTAAATATGAGAGTCGACTATGAATTTTTATTGTTGATTTTTGGGAAAGTCCGTAAGAAGATTACATTATAACTATTCAAAGGAATATCTATGATTGACTAATTACAATGAATTTCGTAATTACAGATATTACTAAACTGGTCTTAAATGTAATATTTTTAGTACAGTCTTAAGATGTCATAAGCCAATTACAGAGTAGTATTAGCATCTTAACACTAAGACACTACATAAGACGATCTTGAAATAAGAACAGATCATATTGTATATAAATACCATCCTCAAAGATTACAAATTGAGCCATTCTTTTTCAAGAGTGGTTCAATGTTCACTCTTTAGAATAAGAGCGGCAGCACAGAGTCTTACATAACGCATAATGATACGCGAAGAAAAAAATGTGAGACTGGCAAAAACAAAAAAAAAACAAACCGGACTCTGGCAATTGTGCGGATCGCCTGGAAGGGTTATCAGCCGCTTCGTATCTTTCTGACAATTGGAGCGATGCCATCGCGACAATAATGCACCGACAATGACTGCTTCCGCGGAACCGTGAACAACCATGGAGCGGAAATGTTTTGTCAGTGGCGAACCCTCGATTGGCGCAAAATCATTCGCGAAAGGATACTCATAAACGCGTATAATCGTCTCTCTTGTCAGTTTAATACGCTGTACGGTCTCGATACGAAGTGTGGGAAATTAATTGGAAGGTAAACACGATGTGTAGGAAGTGGAAGTCTGAAATTAATCAACTGCAGAATATTATTTGAATAATAATCTAGTCGTAATTCTTGCGAGAACGATAAAATGATATTAGATTGCTCTAAGAGTACCAGTTACTTCCTACCTCGTAAACGTTTCCTTCTTACGTCACTTGACACAGTCGCGCCGTTAAAATCAAGCTGTGATGT
Organism: Trachymyrmex septentrionalis; assembly: GCF_001594115.1. Classification (NCBI taxonomy): domain Eukaryota; kingdom Metazoa; phylum Arthropoda; class Insecta; order Hymenoptera; family Formicidae; genus Trachymyrmex; species Trachymyrmex septentrionalis. Next base: position 1,041,617 of record NW_017305397.1, on the reverse strand, counting down.
TTCAATTACCACTCCTACATAGTTAGTCCTCATTCTGTTCGGAAAACCGTCATTAAATCCTCTATCCATTACGATATCATGCGCATTACCACGGCATCACAGACAGCATTGCGGCAGGTCACGCACGTTTTCCATCGCAAAATTCCGAAGTCCGATATTATTTCATATGTATACATTACGAGTCGTATCAATCGCGCTGTCCCACGTTTCCGCTTCGCTATTGATTAATGAAAAATCGGACACGACGGTATATCGGACTTCGGTTTTCTCCAAATTTAGAATTCAATCGCGTTAGAAGAAGCGGTTTTTATTCCTCAAAGCGATCGCGAGGATTGCTTGTCGGGGAAAAAAAAAAATGAAACTTTCGTGCCACTGTCAAGTCCTTTTATTTCGAATCCAGTCTCTTTTGTGCAATTCTATTAATAAATATTTCGAGCCACACTTCACTTGCTAAATCCTCGCCTCTGAAAGCGCCCGCTCTCCTTCTTCCGAGAGGAGAATAGAGATTCTTTCTCTGATTTTTCGTGGGTGACTTTCAAACGGTGGAAACCGGACGGTGTGAAACGAGCGTATTACCGTGTAAACGGATATGCCACGGAACCGTTACGGTTACTTGAAGCCGATATGCCGGGTGCCCGAGAAACTAGTCCGGCTCCGAGTCGACACCGAGCTCCTTTAGAATCACCGTCGTCGCCGTTGGTTACGTTACGCGATGAGGAGACCGCTTGGAATTAACACCGCGCGACCGTTATATCGATTACGGATTGAGTGAGCAATTATGCAACTTGTCATTGCCTTTGTAAACACACGCCAGTCGACGGCTCATTCACCGCTGTCTTCGACTTCCGTTGCCGCCGTTCATGCTCGAATCCCGATTGAAACGATCGCAACTCGCGTCTACTTCGTAGCTTTTTTGTCGCTGCTAAAAATAATTGATCCTGATAGAAATAGTCTGTTTTTTTTTTTATTTCTACACTAGAAGTCTCTCTTTCTCGCTTTCGCCAAATATCAAACATACCTATCTCATTTTAAGTTCTAAAAGTGTTTACTGGTGTTTAGTCACAGACGTTCTAGAGACGTTCATCGTTGATTTTGAGTACTTTTCAGCTAAAACACAGATGACAGTATAATGTAGTGTATCATTACATTCTTGTTATTTGCCAATGTTAAACAAAGATGAAACGATCACTTAGTCATACATCTCTTGCTGGAAAGCACATTTAACTCTCTGACACTTTTAATTCGTTTACACTTTTTAAGATTATTAAGGCTCGTCTAAAAAAGTTGTAGATGGGCCTGAAATCGTAGGAAATTCACCAATCCTAGTCGAGTATTCTCGTTATATTTGATTGCGATTGATCAATTTCCTACGATTTAAGACTCCACGACCGTCTACAACTTCTATGTAGACTTTATATTTTCTTACAAGACATATATCATCGATCTCCAAAGAAAGATTCGAGGATTACAGACTCTTTCTCTTTTCTGGGTGTTCGAGTTCGCGGATTTTCCTTTTCGCTTGTTACCGGACCAACCGATGCGAAAATACAGAGGCAAGAGTAAAACCAAGTCGAGATCCAGTTATACCGGGGGGAGAGAGGGGACTTGAAGACACGCTCGGCATAGTAAGCGGAAACGTAATCACAAAGCCCCCAAGAGGGGGCGGCCAGCTTTTCGCTGAGAGTATAGAGTTAGGTAGCGCAAAGCTATGCGTGCGCTTCGTGTCTGCTGTCGGTTTTCTTTTCTTCCTTTTTTGCTGCCGATCGTGATGCGATTAGATAGGAGGGAAGCGTGCCCCTTCTTTGCGTGTTAATCGCCGGAAAATCGCGCGCATTTTTTGCATAGCACGCCGTCGACCTCCGACAGAAAAATGGGAAAGCCAGAAAGAGACGACCGGCGCTTGAAACCCTTTACATTCCATGTAACGAGACTGCGGCGAGAGTGGTTCCCCAAAGCCGTCGGGGTTGCCGAATTATTCTTGAAATCGTCAGAAAATTGTCTAATGTGAATCGATCAATTTTATTCGATTGCTCTGAGGACAAGAACGAAATCTTCAGATATTGCCTTATTCATTGAAATCAGACTACTGAAAAAAAATTTACTGAATCTTAATACGTATTTCTTTGTACAGTATTAAGTTAATACATAGTAAATAAAAATTTACTTACAATAAAAAAAAAAAATGATAGTTAAATCATAAATTAATGCTTTTTGTGGTAAATAAATATACGTTGACATTTAGTAAATATTAGAATTATTTGAACAAATATTTATTAAGATTCGGTAGACAGATTTTTCTTCAGTATGGGTAAGTACCTAGATAAAGAGTTTATGCGGAACTGTTATCATTGCTGCATGCATTGCCAGTCCTTCTATGATATGATAACGGCTAGAAAGTTAACCCAATCTCGTTTCTCGTTTGCAGATGCTTCGGCAGAAGAATTATCTCGCCTTAGGAGTGCTCGGCTGCATCCTCCTGCTGTCGGCGACTACCGCGGACAACAGCGTGCACATACTATCGAAGTACGGTCACCAGACGCTTACCTCAACCACGCTCAAATGGCTACCGGTGACGCACTACAACCCGAGCGATTCGAAGGAGATAATCATCGGTGGCAGCGAGAACGTACCGGATAGTCAAGGTGCGACGATAATACACCTGGATCGTCACAATGCGCGCAATGTGTCGCGCAAAAGCCGAGGTCAGACCGAACGAGTGCGAACAAACAGAAATGAACAGCTTGTTTTTGATGAATGTCGCCGTGTTGACGTTTCGCATTCACTGAAACAAACCGTTCATTCGCGTCTGTTCATATTCGTTTCCTTGGCCTGAATGGATCCGGCTTACGTGAACTATTAATTGTGCATCATTACGTCAGAGTCGTCACGCTCGTTTATGCTTCATTCAGAAATCGAGACACTCAGGGACGCGCTAGATTTAAATACAATTTGCGAGAATGTGATTAGCGTCAAAGTCTAAACGTTTCAAAGATACCGGAAGGTTTGTGGATTATCGCCGTGTTTTCATCCATTACTAATGTCAATGTTTCGTAAATATCGCCGTGTTTTCATCCATTACCAATGTCAACGTTTCGTAAATCTTGCCAGGCGAGGCGCGCACCTGATGAAGTGAACCTGGCAAAGTTCACGAAACGTTGGCATTAGTAATGGATGAAAACATAACGATAATCAACTTTCTAATATCTTTGAAGATAATACCCAAGCCTAAAAAGCGAGTCTAGACATTTCTTATCGTGCGAGACGAAAACGTTAGATCTTAAGCCTCAATGCTAGAAGGTAGATCGGACCGAGATCTCAGATGGAGAAAGAATTGACCAATCGCATTGACCATGTAACCGAATTGTTCAAATGATTTGTTAGTTCTTTCTCTGTCCGAGATCTCGAATCGATTTCTAGCATCGTGGGCACGAGGCTTAAAAATCGGACTGTCTAGTGATTGATAAGTGACTGATTGTCATCACGTGGACTTATTGCAGATGAGAATTATGCTAATCAAGCGGAGGTGAAGAGACTGGTGCTTTACGTGTGCCGCGCGATGCACAGTGGCGTATGGGTGGCCGGTACACAGAAAGAAAAGGAGAAGGTCTGCACAGTGACAATACATGGTGCTGTACAGTCGTACGAGAAGTACGAGCTGCTGGAGAACGTCGATGGAGCGGCGCGGATTTCGTGGATCCAATGGAACAAGTACATCCCGCCTGCCGTGGGTGCGGTGTACGCCGACAAGACAATGCTGGTAGCTCGGCACGAGGTCCCTAAAGATCTGGAGAAACCGCGGTACACTCACTATATCGGCACGCTCAGCTCGCCCGAGAACTTCGGTACTATCGTTTATGTGAACGAGGTGAGTAGGTTGAGATTGCGAGTTCTTTCGAATTTTTTCGTAGTTGATAAAAGAGAAAAGTGTGCATCGCCATCTTCCTGTTTTGATTCCGCCTTGGCAAAACGCAGATGTCGGTATCGGAAAACAAAATTCCAACAAGTTAAACTTTGGGAGCGCGAATAAACAAAAACTTCTCGTTCAAAGCGCGTTGCCAACACGATAAGGATTGATGAATGGGAATATCGCATTAAATTCAACTTATTGATTCTAAGAATTTTTTCTTTTTTTTTTTTTTCCAACAAGTCATTAAGTTCGTGGTAGATATGCGTCATATTAATGACAGCGTAATTCATTCGCGAAGTAATTGAAGTTGCTTGACGGCGAACGTATAAGATTCGGTTTTTCTTTCGCAGAAAGGCGAAGAAGAGTCTGCGAAGTCCGGTGAGCTGCTGGTGGAGGCCGAGCCGATCCGTTATGAGCTCGGCTCCGTTAAACTTAACTGGTCTAAGAGGCGCGATATTAAGCGCGTACCTCGCATACTCAGCGAGGCTACGATCGTCAACCGCGGAGCGGAACCGGCAAACTTGGCGGAAGCCTGTGTGTACAACTACAAGTACTCGGTCTACTGGGGTCGCAGGCACGCCATCCTGAACGGCTTGAGCACCACGATCACGCTAATTAACGGCACGTCCTTACCGAACATAACGTGGGGTATGCGCGATGACGAGAATCGCACGGAGGCTTACAAGTAAGTATCGTTTTAAACTGTCATGAGCAATGAAGTTGGACGGCAGGTATGCAAATTTCGAGCTTTTCTTTACGCGTATCCAGAGATAAAATGTTTCATTTATATTCTAAAAGATAGCGAGTCAAAGTCACGTAGAAAAGTTAAAGTGACAAGTTAACATTTAAATTTTATTTTTGACGAAGCGTTATGGAATTGCTAATTTAAATTAATCCTATCCTACCTATCTCCCCTAGTCACGCTTGCATAATGATTGCGAACATGATGAAGTGTGGAGCTTCTATCATCGCGTTTGCGGCGAATGAGCCTATCAAAGGCGAATAATAATCGTGAGGATTACGACGCGAATTGGCGACATAGAACGTTAAATGAGTCATAAGTCGAACAAGCGTATGATTTGCAGTGATTCAGCTCGTAATCTCATCTCGTATCTCTATAATTAGATATAATTAGAGATCAAATTTATTCCGTAATGTAACTGTGTCTCTATCTTTCTCTCCCCCCACCCCCACCCCCCTCTCTCACTCTCTCGCCCATTTTCTCTGGTTAACCCCCCGGGACATTTCATCGCTTCCTGTGCATCATTGAAGCTCGCGCGCGGCGGAGATGAGCCTGGAGTGCACTTTGCACGACAACTTCGTACCCGCTTCAACACCCTTCCCGCTCAGTGTGTGCCCTAGAATACTCCGTCGTGCTTTCAGCTTAAGTGATGCTTCAACGCAACACAATTACGATCATACATCGGACCCGCGTTCCAGTTGCAGTACAGTCCAGTGCTACTGGTTAATACGTTCAGTCCTCGAGGTCCTTGATAATCCTAAACGTGTCCTTACATAAATTATTATAAATATATATATATATATATATCTCAGCTGAATAACGAAACTAAATTACCAATTAAATTTTTTTATAGGTACGAAACTTCTTACAGATAGCGCGACTCGTAATTTATTGTTAAAAAAAGATACACGCACGATTTATATTATAGAGACCCATTTCTAAATTGAGCCAACGAGCTTGACATATTTTCTTTTTGCGCGTGTCTTTTACAGCGTGCTGGTCTACCTGCAACCTGGTACGGGCGTAAACGTGACTCTGAAGGCAAACTATACGGACATGGAGGTACCATACTCCGCGAACTTGATTTCGCATTACGAGGATAGTACGACGACATCGCGCATGATCAGCGGCACTCGACAGGAGGAAACGTTGTTCGACATCACACCGGAATTCGGACCCATCTACTTCCTGAGCAATTTCAGCTTGGTACCAACTACCGTGCCGCCGCCTACTACGACCACCGAGCCACCGACCACGACAACGTTGATGACAACGACGACGGTGCCGACAACAATGAAGCAAGACTCGAGCCGGACAACGCACCGGCATCAGACGGACGACTCCGACTTAGATCACGACGAGAACCTAATCACACCGCCGAAGAAAACGGACATATCGACGGGCATGCATAATGACAACAATACTCCGCTGTTACTCAAGGTGGAGGTGCAGTATGGCGGTGCCACGTCCGTTGCGTTTCAGTCGAGTTTATTAACGCTCGTCATTCCGCTTCTACTGCTGCTGATCCTCCATAAAATTACGTGAAGACCCGATTGCATGTTCGCCATCGCCGCCTCTAAACGTTAATTCCTAATTCCCGCAATAGTAATATAATAATATAATCCAGTAGACGACACAGTCCCGAAAATGGAAAAAGGATTAAAAAAGAAAAAAAAAAAAAGAATTACACAGGAAAAAAAAGAACAAAAAAATATATATACGCGGAAAGAAAATTGCTGTAATTTCGTATGTAGCGATTATCGCGTAAACGACCTCCTTTTATTTGAACACTCGTACATACATACACCGTTGGATTGCGGTGCTGATACATGCTTGCCTTTAAAAAAAACTCGATATTTAATATATATATATATATCTACATTATTATACACACAAACAACACATACACACAATGCGCTTAGAGTAACAGGAGAGAGAGCGAGAGAAAAGTATCTTCGCAACTGAACAATGGAGCTAGTCTCACGACAATGAGTTAAGTACAAGAACGAGATCGCAGCGACTGATGTGCAGGTAGATTAACCTGGCCGCGAAACGTTCACCCGTTATATTGTTGAACCGACCGTGTAACATTCCGTCTTTTTCTAATCCTGCTGTGAATCGACTTTCCAGCTATAATGTATGTCTTATGCCTTCGCAAAAGCGTAATTCTAGATCCTTTTAGAAGCTTAATCGCTTTAAAGGATTTTTTTTTTAGAGAGAGAATTGAGAAAGAGCCGCGAATATAAATGCCGCGAATAACGTTTTGAATAGTAGCGTATATACGTATCGAGTCGGGAGGTAAATAGAAGTTAAGCAATGGAGGAAAAGAGCAAGATATGCGAATTAATTCTGCTACGATATATTTTTGAGAGATTGTCGTATAATTTTAGAAGATTGTAAAATTTATAAGGATAGTAAGTAAGAGAGAAAACCGTATAAAGTATAGGGGGTAGATGGGTACGTTTTTTTTTTACGATATAATTTGATTGAGTTCTAAAGTTATTACAGCGAAATGACTAACGTACGAGCTAATCGCTTAATGTTTAATTATATATTACGTGAACGTTAAGTGATAATGCTATTCATGAGCATGTTGAATTTGCTGATACAGTATATATATATATATGTTTTTCGGTTTTAAACAATTATATACCCATCTGTTGCTAGTACGTAAAGTGATAGGACTTGCAGGTTTCTTAGAATACTGTTGAAAAAGACGTATAACGATGGAGGAGTCATTGGTATATATAATATAAATATCTAAATAATCTATTAATAAAGAAGAGGATAGAATATTTTGGTACGCGTGAGAAGTATAAAATTATTGATTTCAACGTTTTGTGGCGTGGAAGCATTTTTTTTGTTCATTCGAAAGACTAACACGACGGTCATTTTTTCATACGAGGTTGCGTTGTCAGCGTTTTTACCGAAGAAGTTATCCACATGTATGTATATAATATGTATTTCTATGATCTTGATAGTTGTAATATTGTGTAGTAGGCTTATTTATATAATATGATTTATAAATATTTTCTCTATCGATAGTAGCGTCACACACAAGTACAATTCTTATATTTTACTATTAATCGATGAATACCGTAGGATTAGCGCGCGAAACCGTTTATTTCGGGCTAAAAATGTCTCTAACGACGTTTATTATAACGTAAGCCTAATCACGCCTGTTGTGATATTCAATGAAAACCTTAAGTCGTAAACATGAAAAGGAAAAAGAAAGCATTATTTTGAACAATTCGTTGATTGCGAGAGAAAGCAATAATTCGTTGCGAGATCGAAAGACTTGCGAAGAAGTGAGAGAAAGGCAACGATAGAAGACAAACGCAAATAAAATTTGTGGTACCTATGATATTTCTTCGATATTTCTAGTTAATGGACGAAACGTAATTAACGGGCGGCGCGATTTTAGTATAGAGTTCGAAAAAAAGAAGCTGTATGTTCGTACAACCCAAGATCACAAATTAACTTCTTGACAATTCACCCTATATGCCGGTAGAGACGTAAATAAATCCTTAAAAAAAAAAAACTCGACTTTGGCGAAGCCAAGAATCGTTCTAAAAATATCTATATTCTCAACACTCAAATGTATTATTTGTGAATAATGCTGCTGTATTGTACATTATCATGTAAATATAAACGCTATGTACATATAAAAGAGTTCCTGGCAATATCCACATTTCTCAGAATTTCTAATAAGTAGATTATACAATCAAGAACGCAGGAAACTTTATATTTTGATTTAGAAAAATCAAGATTATTCCATGCATCAATATTGAAAGATGCTAAGAGCAAATATATTAAGAGTGATATGGTCAACAAAATTACTGAAATTTCTATATTTCTGGTGTGTGTGTGTGTATGTATATATATATAT
>NW_017305397.1:1027049-1032979 GCF_001594115.1 Trachymyrmex septentrionalis | reverse complement strand
ATATATATTCTAAACTTTTACTTAAAAAATCAAGAAGTATATGAAAATATTTTTAAATATAAATCGAATATAATTTCCCAATAGACTTGGGCTGCGTTTCACTTAATGCTCGACGCTCGCAATACTTGAGCATCGTTTGTTCTTGTTTATTATTTGATAAAGGATGAAATCTTTCCATCATAAGTGAGCATTGTGAGTGTTAGTGAAACGCAACCTTGATATTGATTATACATTTCAGCTATTTTTTGTAAGATGATATCTGAATTATTAATGATAAATTTTATCAAAAACTTACCAAGAACACCATATTGTTGCGGAGTAAGTTTTTCATTATTGTCTGGACCCCCTGGCACAGAGGAGATGAGTGATGCACGATCACTAATATGACTTCTAGTGCTGGCTTCACTTCTTCTTGCCCAAGATGCTTGTGACAATACATCTTGATGTAACAAAAAAACATTTTGCTTTATTATATAATTATTAATAAATTTAAATGTATTCAAGTTTTACATTGCATTTAACTTCATAATTAAATTGGTTTATGTAACGTGACAGCATATCAATAGTATTACCAAAATTAGCATTCTTAATATTTCCTAATCTTGTTTTGTAATCTCTGTAATGCCTTCTGGAAGGTGGAATAGAGTGTCTTCGTCGTCTCTTCAAAAATTGTGCCAGTCCTCCTAGTAATATCGAACCGCTAGTGAAGCAGATAATAAAAATCTGAAAGAAACACATACAACTAACAGACTTATACTCGTGCCATTAAATTTAAATTTTAATAATAAAATCCCCGTGCAATTGTTACCCTGACCTTATAATTTTTTTGCATTATTATGTAATAATCAAGTGCAAATAGTAAAAGTATTTACTCTAACCTTGAGAAGTCGCCGACTTCGCTCTTACCTTTTGTGTGCGAGATAAGTGTATTGCCGGTAATGAGAACATGTAACGCTGATACAACGTGCCAAAGAATTGCCGCACGTTGAAAAGAGACATTGTCATTCACTTTGTTATAAACAACATTAACCAAAATTCACGCGTGCTATCGAATCCTCGTTGATCCTCGTTGCGTGATGCATCTGCTGCCATCTGCTGAACGTTACCATGGGTTCGTAATCATTCGCAGCTGGTTGTAAAACTTATCCGATAAAACAGACTACAGTCTCATAATTATATCGCTCTTCTTCTTTTCTAAAAATTTACTTATTTGATTTTATTCTTAAAACAGGACAGACTTGATCTGGTATTCAGTCTCGATGAAATTTCACCTGAGAGTAATAAAAAAAAATAAAATAAAATAAAATCCGAGATGAAACACATAGAATTTTTTATTTTTTTTCGTACAAAAAATATGCCTTTGAAAATAGCAAGAAAGTACTAAATTATTGTCCAGTCACATATCCCAATCACAGGAATCAAAGCATTCATCATCGACTTCAAGTAATTCTTTAATATTTGAAGGAGACGCTTCTGGAATTACTGGAGAAATCTCCATATCATACTGCGACTGCGATCCGGAGGACGAAGAAATATTGAAGAAAGAAGTCAAGTCTCGTTGCTTGCTATTCTGCACTGCGATGTCAATGTTATTTATTGAAAGATCCTGTTTAAGACCAACTGCATTTAGAATATCCTTTTTCTTGTTAAGCAACGGCCATATATAATCATCTGCAGTATTTTGCGCTATCAAGTATTGGATTGTGACAGTATTGTTTTGCCCGATTCTATGCACTCTGTCTTCCGCTTGAGACAAGATCTGGAAATGATTTCATACGATAACGTGGGATGAGTTTTATATATACTCTATTAAGATTTTCTTTTTTTGATAAACATTAATTACACCGGGGTTCCAAAATAATTCGGTAAAGACCACGAGATTTGCGGCCGTTAATGTAACACCTGCGTTCACAGCGGTGATTGACAGAATCGCCGCTAAACATTCATCACATTCTTGAAACTTGTCGATTAGAAGTTGCCTCTGTTCTGGACTAGTCTTGCCATCGATTCTTATATACCTGTCATAAATTGTCATAATTGCAATATATGACGTACTGGCAATAATTATAAAAACTTAAACAGATAACTACTCAATTTAGGCTCTAATGAATGAAATAATAAATTAAAAATTAAAAGAAGCCTTTCAAAGCTAACACAAATTATTAGTGTAAGAATATTTTATCAAAAAAGATAAATATATATACGTTTGGATCCTCTTCAATATAATCTTAATATTAAAAATTCAACGCTAAAATTCATCAGGAATATAATTATAAAAAGAATTATAAAAAGAAAACACGGTTATTTGTTAAATTAAACTTATTTGTTAAACTAAATGATTCTCACATCTACATCTTATTAATAAAAACTTACACTATATCTATAGATTCAGCAACTTCGCAAATAGCATCCAAAATAATTTGATGATGACCATACAAAATACATTTTTTCTTATTTTCAAATAGGTTTGTAACATAATTGCTGTAATGTACCAATGTTAAATTAATTAAAATAGAAATTATTTCCTTTCTTTAAAAATATAAATATACTATTTACCCACCGTACTGCTTTCACTCTCGCATAGCTAGACTGGGAATAATATTGTATTAGAGTATTGTGCCTTTCCAAAGCTGTAATATTTGTTTGCAATCGTTGCGACATCTCCTTCATTTGCTTGCCAGTTTTTATCAAATCTGAATCTAAAAAAATCACCTCCCTAAAACGCACAAATAAATAAAAATATGTTTAGACTTCTAATCAAGTTGCTGACATAAAAATATTTTCTTTTAAAACCTTATCTTAGATGGCATTTGATTTAAAACGTCAGCTTTCAGCCTTCGAATCATGCAATTCGACTTCAACAGCAATTGTAACTCTTGTGAATTTGAGGATCCCAGAAAGTCCCAACCATACACGGATTTCTGTCCTGCACAATAACGTATACCATAGTCCTCATAGCTGCAAAATAATACTTATAAAATATATGCCTATTTATATAAATAAAACAAGTATCAAAATATCTAGTCTTTCTAATTACCTCATAAAACGTGGAACAGCAAGGCTAATCTGTGTATACAATTCGATTGGTCTTGACAGAGCCGGAGTACCTGTGAGCAGTACAATATGACGTGCATGGGTACATATTCGACTAGCAGCTTGAAATCGCGCAGTCTTACTGCTCTTCAAAACGTGGGATTCGTCCTACAATTTCATAAAATGCAATAGCAACAGCGTTTATATTCGATTTATTAAAAAATGACGTATATATTTATATACCAGAATAACAAATCCATAAATATGTTTCGCAAAAATATTTTCGGCTCGCACTAACAAATCATATGATGTTATAGTGATTTTGTCATCTTCAATGCGATCTTTTGCGTGCTCAAATTGATTAATGTAATGTACAGGTACGGATGGTAAGAATTCACAGATTGCTGCAGACCAGTGGTATCTATATAAAGCATCTCTAATATTAATATTTTCATTACATCAATTTACAACAGAACTTACCTCACTGATGAAGGAGTTACAATAAGAAGTGGCCAACTTTCCTTATAATAATGTGCAATGCCTAACGCTTGTATAGTTTTTCCTAAACCCATATCATCTGCAATCATACAACGACCATTCTTCGATATACCATAACTGGAATAAATTATACAAAATATATTAATAAAAATATATGTATAAAATATGCATATAATAATTGCATATAAAAATAGATTTACCAAATACCCTCTCGTTGAAACGGCATTAAAGATTTTGTTAACTTTTCATCAATTTTTGATAAATCATGTTCTGGTAATTGAGTGTCTGACTTTAAGTTTTTTTTGAATATCTAAAATAGGAATATATGTGATTACATTTATAGTTTCTTAATGTATTTTTACTTTATTTCCAATTACCCGAAGGACAGCCTCTGGTATCCTTGTTAGAGATAAATTACAATGTTTAGAATACAATGTCTTTAACAAACTATTATAATCATTGAGATGAAAATTCCATATTCTAGATTTTGGATCTGTAAAATTAAATATTAATAAAAATTAGAAATATTCTACGCATCGAGTCAAGCAACTAGATTATAATTACCATATAATTTGCTTGGAACTGTTTTAAATGTATCAATAATTTCAGGTATAAATGCTGATAATTCTATAGCAAATCTATCATGATTGATCATATAACATTTTCCTGTTATAGAAGACACCATTGGATTGAAAAATTTTTTGAATTCTATAGGATTGAAACGATTATTTGTTTTGTTTTGTCGTACAATATTTTTGTTGTCATTTAAATTTGTTTTGTTTTGTCGTGTAATATTTTTGTTGTCATTTAATTTTGACTGTTGACGAATTTGATTATTTGTGGGTGTACTTTGTGCTTTTAATTGAGATTGCTGTCTCCTTTGCAATGCTAATAAACGCTTTTTCTCGATTTCTTCGGGAGTACACATTTTATCTACAAAAGAAATCATTTTTTAATTATTTACTATAAAATATTTCTGAAGATAAAATACTGTTTTTACAAAAAACTTTACCCATTTTATTTTTTTTGGCGTACTTCAACGATTACAATAAATATATATTATTATTGCAATATCTTAAACTATAATAGCGTCCCAAATTTATTTCCTACAAAGGATAATGTAACAAGTAATCCTACACCAATATTGTATTATTCATTATAAATATAAGTTATATTCGAATCATGCTTACCGCTGATAAACGCATTACTCTTATAAATTCTAAATGTTGTTAAATAAAAAGCGAACAATAAATTTATTAAAAATATAAATTATCATGCTCATATTTCACTATCACTATAAACAAAAATATATATATAGTTCTTTCGTACAATCGTACATCACCTTTCTTCACTAGTCACATGTGCATTGCGTAGCTTAATTGTTTTCCCTAAAGTTTCCTAAAAATTTCCCTAGTTAAACAGATGTGAGGCCAATATTAAGGTCATTCTTTGTAGTATCGTAGACGTCGCAAATCACAAGCTCGTTGCTTCAGCCAATCCGATGCTTCAATTTTAAGTCCAGATCTATAATAGGTGTTTAAGACTTAAGCCGTAAGAAATTGACCAACAACACAGACAACGACTACAGTCAAGTGCGAGAAGAATAATTGATTGTAATTCGTCCAATCTTTATAATTTAAGGCTTAAAAATCTATTCATAGATCCGGGGTAAAGTCACATGTTTACGATGTTTATGATGTTTACGACGCTTTTGACGCTATGATACAACAGTGTAGAATGGCCTTAATATTGGCCTGAAAGAGCAGGAAATTCAAACGCAAGATCGAAAAATCTAGTATATTATGAATGAGATTTTCTCTTATTAAAAATAATATTTTTTATTTCAATTAATATATTATTGAGGATATTGTATTAACGACGTATTTTATTAAAAGAAACTTTATAAGATTTTATCGTTTTAAGCTTTCGATTTTAATGAAAACTTCCTTTAACGTAGCCAGCGCGTTGCGTGCTAAAAAGTTGACAACTGATGATTTCGTTGCAAGGTCATGGGCATCGTTAATTATTGTTTCTGTCTACAGTTCGTTCATTTACGTCATATATGAGGTATAGAACAATCTGCGCGCAAGTGAAAAATATTTTCATTTGAAGTATTCTTATTGAGAGGTTATAAATTAAATTTCTTATTTTATTATTAGGTTAGGTTTTATTATTGATAATTGTTGAGTTTAGCTCCAACCTCATATCTTATCGTTTGCTGTATATGGGATAAAAAATTTTGACAATGGGTGACGGCGTCATTTAATTATATCTAATTGTTGCACCTAAGCAAAATGCTGTTACTGTTAAAAAATACCATTGCATTGCCTTAACGGAACTCATTAATATCTTAGCTGCATCCTCAAGCGTTCATCATGTCAACACCAAAATTTCCTTTA
>NW_017305397.1:1021472-1026949 GCF_001594115.1 Trachymyrmex septentrionalis | reverse complement strand
ATACATACATATATATATATGATAAATTTGATTGATTTTTCTAAAATGCATGTTAATATATTATTTCAGCCAAGGAGCATGAATTTATTGTACCAAAAAAGTGTGTTAAGATACCAAACGATCTAGCGCTTTGGCAAAGATCGGAAGCTTACTATGTAAGAATTTTTACAGTTTATTTTTCATTGGAACTTTATTTTAATTAGTATACGATTATATAAAAATATATTCCATACGTGTCACAGTAAAAACAAAATTATTGTACATTTACTAGTATGTATCAATATATGTATTTTTGTAAAATTTTAACAAAAGTATTAATTAAATATAAAAATGTCTAATATTTCTGGTAAATTATTAATTTACTAAATAATGTATTTGCTACAACACAATAATATATTACAAATATTACAAATTATTTGTTACAACAAAAATATATACTTTAGTAAATATACTTATATATTAACTAAATTTTATGCTTTTACTGTGTTATGTTTATGTATGTATATATTTATTTAAATAAAAGATAATATTATTTAAATGTATTTTTATAAAATTACTTGTAGGAATACCTAGGATTTATTTTGACATTAAACAGTGCTGTTCAAGGTACTGCTTTGGACGCACAATGTCCACAGTCACCTGTAATAAACAATGTTATACAGATGTTGAATAGATTTGATGAATGGATAACAGAAATTCCACCTACCGAACAACCACAGCGATTTGGCAACAAGTCATTTCGCATATGGCATGAAAGACTACAGCAGGTATGTTATTAGTATCGTATTTAAGAATGTAAATTACTCTTAAGTTATTAAAAAATTATAAGATTTAATTTACTCTTATTACAGAATGCTGCAGAGGAATTGAAGCAAGTTTTACCAGAAGATCTATATCGTGCGATCCCAGAGATAGTGCAGTATTTATATGAAAGTTTTGGGAATCCAACTCGCATCGACTATGGAACAGGCCATGAAATGGCTTTCCTTATGTTCCTCTGCTGTATGTTCAAGATAGGTGCATTTGAAGAAAATGATAAGATTGCTGTTGTAGTAAAAGTGTTTAATAGGTATTTTAATTTGATTGAATATATTACATGATCTCTTATTATTTTCCCAAATTATTTAGTTATTTAAATCGCGTTTTTCTCTGCTTAGGTATCTGGAATTGGTGCGTAGGCTTCAGCTGATATACCGTATGGAGCCAGCGGGTAGTCATGGTGTTTGGAGTTTAGACGATTATCAATTTGTACCCTTCATATGGGGAAGTGCTCAGCTCATTGGTATTAACTTTTGTATATGTTTTTCAATATATTCTTTAGCGATAATATAATACAGTGATTTAGAAGTTTCTTCTGCTTTTAAAATTATATAATTTAATATTTTAGGACATCCTCGGATAGAACCACGTCATTTTGTAGATCAAGGTATCGTGGAATCTTACAGCAAAAAATACATGTTTCTTAGCTGCATTGAATTTATCTCAAAGGTACATAAAGATATTCATATAAAGATTTATTATGTTTTTTTAGTGTGACTTAACTTACTTAAGATTAAGAAACTTACATTTTGATAATAATTGTGTTTTATTAGGTGAAAATAGGACCTTTTGCCGAGCATTCGAATCAGTTATGGAATGTTAGTGCAGTATCCTCATGGTCGAAAGTGAACAGTGGTCTTATAAAAATGTATCAGGCTGAGGTAATTATAGTCGATGGAAGTTAAAAAAAGAAGTATTGACTCTATCATATCTATTTGCTAGGTATTGGCGAAGTTTCCTGTTATTCAACACGTTTTCTTCGGTTCTCTGCTACCATTGACACCAATGGTCCCGAAATACTCTAAACCGACCGTTACTCCAAATTACAAAAGAACTGTTGATGATAATGATCCACCGCCACCAGCGGTGCCACAATGAAAATTACATTCGTAATAAATATTGTTACTCTTGAATTACTTTATCACATTTCCAAGTATTTATTATAAAATATTATTTTACCCTTTTCGCTCCTTTCATTTTATGATATTTTTATTTTAGATGCATTTTTCTAGCTTGTTAGAGATTTATATTATATTTATTACAAAACAGTATCTTTATTGTTGAGAAATGTAAAAAAATAAACAACATTATAATGCAAATTTGTTTAGATGACATAACATATGTAAAATTATACATTATTTATGATTCTGTAATCGTTAATTTTCTGAATAAAAATAATAGATTTACATCTCACAGAAATCTGAAGTCCTATGAAAAACGACGTGTCTTATTTTATTATAAAATCGGTTTTATTTTTATAAAATCGTGCTAATATTCTTAGCTTAATATTTCGATGACGTACGAAATCTTGCATGCTTCTGACCGACGTTCGTCTCCATGGGAACCGGAAAAATAGTGTTGTTATCCATTGTATACTTAACCTCAAATATCCACGAAAAGATTTGTGTACAAACATATATTACGAGGACTTATAAAGTAGGCGTTACATAATTTTAAGAAGAGGTTTTTCTTTTTTCAAAATAAATTTCCGATCCACTAAGGTGGATCACAGTATCATAAATTGAAAACAGACCAAAAAGTCCAGTTAATCCAGTTTATCCATCTAAGGAAAGGTTGAACTGGTTGAAGACATAAAATCCTACCAACCGGTGGAAGTAACTTCAAAAATTATCCGAATTTATAAAGATATTAATGCTATTGTTACAGAGTGACAAATATCGGGGAAATTCGTGAAAGCTACACATAATTTGCCATGATTAGGATATCAATTTTTACGTTATTTTTGACAAACTTTTATACCACTCTTTGCGAAGATATTGAGATTGACGCAAATGGCTACATTGTTTACTGTCCCTGCATGGGTAAGATCTTGATTTTTATCACATCTATGATATCGTCAAATATGTCAATAATAATCTTTATGATCCTCATTCCAGGCCGCTTTGGTAACCAGGCAGATCATTTCCTAGGAGTCCTCGGATTCGTCCAGGCTTTGAATCGTACTCTAGTATTACCGCCATGGGTTGAATATCGCACTGGAGAGACAAAATCTGTAAGCACAAGGTCCTTACCCTGGTGAAAATTTTTTAAATAATTTTTATACAAATTAGATTTTTAGAAATACTCAGAAATATTTAGAAAGTTTATATCTTCTCTCAGAATTTTTCATATATGTGAATCCTGAAATATTCTATTAATAAAGATTTCTTATCTCATAATTAAAAAAAAAATATTTTTTAATTTTCTAGATTTTGTAACATTTCATTAGAAATTAATTTACAAAAAATTTTAGAAATCTTATGATATTTCATAATTAACATATATGAAAAATTCTGAGAAAAGATGTAAATTAGAGAGGTGTTCCAATTCGTATAAAAAATGTGAAAAAATTATAAAATTATATAGAAATTCTGAAAAATTATATGAAAAATTTTTACTAGGATATGTATAACATTATTCGTAAATTTTATGACAGTATCTAATTTTATTCTAGGTGCAAGTACCATTTGATACTTATTTCAATGTTTCTCAAGTACAAAGTTGCCACAAAGCAATATTAATGGAAGATTTTATGAAGCATATTGCGCCGAAGATATGGCCACCTGAAAAAAGAACATGTAAATTCTAATTATAATTCTTTTGAAGAAATAAGATATTCTAATGTTAATTTTTTTGAAAGAAATATGAATTCTTTATTTTTTCCCAGCTTTTTGTTACGAAGCCCGTGTAGGTAGCAACGGAACATCTTGCAACGCGAAACAAGGGAATCCATTTGGTCCCTTCTGGGACACATATAATATAGATTTCGTTAAGTCAGAATTTTACAAACCACTCCATTATCATGATGTATATTATACTCAGACGAAACAGCAGTGGAATCAGTATTATCCAGCCGAAACTTGGCCGGTATTGGCGTTCACGGGTGCACCCGCCAGTTTCCCGGTCCAACCTGTGAACAAGCCTCTGCAGAAATGTCTCAATTGGAATAATGATATTTTGAATAAAGCAAAGGCGTTTATAAAGAAAACATTGCCGAGGGGCGCGTTTGTTGGCATACATTTGCGAAATGGGATCGATTGGGTATGTGCATTTGGTATTCATATTTTTATACATTAAATATACTATTAATATCCTACAAGGAATGATTTCCTATTTATTACATTTGCTTTTCAGGAACGCGCCTGCGAACATATACCATCTGCGCCAGATCTTTTTGCTGCTCCTCAGTGTCTCGGTTATCAAAACGAACGTGGTAAAGCAACCCTCTCGATGTGTTTACCGTCGTTTGATGTAATAATAACTCAGCTGAAGCGTGTTATTCGCAACGGCAAAGATATCAAATCTGTGTTCGTAGCATCTGACAATGATTACATGTTGGACAGACTCGGAGAAGCTTTGTCGCGTATGGAGGTAAGTTCGTTTATTACTATCGTGTCATCAATTAATGCTAATGTTATTATTTTTGTGTAGATATCTGTGTTCCGACAAGAACCACCAGTATCCTCGCATTTGGATCTGGCCATTCTTGGAAGATCCAATTACTTCATAGGAAATTGCATTTCTTCTTTCACCGCTTTTGTGGCGAGAGAAAGAGAAGTCAGGGGATATCCTACGTTCTTCTGGGGTTATCCTCCCAAAACCAGAACAGAATTGTGATATATTTTGTAACATGATACTTGCCAAGTGCGCAATCATTAGTTTTTTGATAATTTTTATATTTATATCTTATTATTTAAGTATTTTGATAATGAGATTAACATTATACGTATATTTATATATTATTGTATTAAGTATTTTGATGATGAGATTAACATTATACGTATGTTTATTATGAAAAAATACAATTGTGGCATCTATAGAATAGGCCAAGTCATACTATATAAAGTGTTTTCGATCTTTAATATTTCGCAATAAAAAAGTTTATGCCGAAGCAAATTCGTTTGACTCGAGCATCTTTTTTTTTGCTATCGTATATAATATAAAAATATTAAACTCTTTTTTCCGTCGCACAAAAATTGCGAATTTACAATTTTATTCACTTCCTATGTCTCGCATATCGCACAGTGTTTGCTGTAAAACACAAGCGAAATCTTTCGTATTAGTCTCGTTGCACGATTTAAACGACGAACAGGCAAATAGAATATCCTTCGGTCGCGGATTATAGCAGCAACCATAACCATCGGGTACAACCGGTCCATAGCACATAAAAGACGCTGATTTATATGGCACCTTTAAATTACAAAAGTATATTGATTAGGAAATATGCTTATCTTTTTGTTAAAATATTTTTCATTTTACTATTTTGCGAAAAAATTTTTTTAAAAGCCAATTTTGAATTACCTGACTTGATGTTAAATTGAAATGTGTACTTCTGGTGTAACCAACGTCTTTATACAATTCTGGGAGCTCCATTCCTTCGCTTTTCGCTATCATTTTTAAACCAAATAAATGCCGATCGACGCCTTGACCCGTGGAAG
>NW_017305397.1:1008569-1021372 GCF_001594115.1 Trachymyrmex septentrionalis | reverse complement strand
ATATATGTTACGAGAAATTTTATTATTCGGATACTACACATAATGCCCGGCCAATATATACAATGCTCGATTAATGTTAATCGGGCCCAAAGTATTCAAATTTCCCATAACATATACATTATATATCATAAAGATAATAATTAAAGAGACGTATTATAATTGAAGTAGACATATATCTCACTTGTTCGACGTATTCTTTATGAGCATTTATAGCCTTGTTCATCATTTCCTTCTTTTGTTGTTTGCTCTTACATTCCCCAGGAAGCATTACTTTTGCAAACTCGACTGACTCGGTGCTGGTTGATCTGATACACTCGGTTCTGGCATTAATAAATCTTCGTAATGCCGCGCTTTCGTAATGAGCTGGCGCCTTCTTTTGTAAATTATAGAAAGTCACTTGCAGCGCGATCTGAATAAAACTGTCGGGACTCAATTTAATTGCTTTTATAGCGTCTGCGCCGAATTTGTCGAATGTAAAACATTCCATATCTATGTCGTCTGAGAGTCTAAAAAATCACAAATATTATACATTACACAGTACTAGCGTAATTATAATCATAAAGGGATAATCAACCTACTTATCTACCGTATCAGTAGCTATTTTGATTGCACAATCTATAGTATCGTTAGTTTCAAACTTCAAAAGTTCTGGTCTCGGGAAATTCGCAGACTTTCCGTTCCTTGCGCTATTTTCTCTTGTCGCGCTGAAAATAAAACGAAATTATTATTTGCATTTTATTAAAATGATATTTTATGGGGTATAATTATTATTTACATATATCGTAATACATAATCGTGAAGGACAGCAACTGGAATTCCTTCACAGGGACTGTGTTCATATTCCATACCAATGTAACCATCGGCGGATATTATATACTGTAAAGATATACATATCCCTTATTTATCTCATCAAAAGATACTATGTTAAATATTTGGTTTATCTAAAACCATTTATTCATAATGTTAATCATATAGCTTACCTGTATAGTTTTGTCATGCCATCTGTTTCCAGCGTTTACATAGCTACTATAGCCTGTCATAGTTTGAATCGCTCTAACTGAAGCGTTGTTCTTTTCCTTAAAAACGTCTTTAGGTAAATCCTTATCCAGACACAATATAAACAAGGAACTTTCTATATCCTTGATTATGTTCCTATTGTTATCTAATTCTGAAAACAACAACGATAACGGTTCGAGATGCATAATTAAAAATTATAAAAAATTGTGTGGTTTAAAAAGATGAAACACAAATTGTATAAAGATAAAAAAAAAAGATAAAACTGAAGCAAACCTAAAAGTAAGCTATAATCCTTTGCCCAACTATCTCTGTCATTTCCAGTTAAAATTCCTATGGGCTTTCCTTGAGTATTTGAGCGATCTACGATATCTTTTACGGCAGCTAAGAGCTTGCCCTCGCTTAAAATGCCATCTTTATCGACAACACGAAGTTTAAAGAACTGTAATACAGATAGAATGTATCCAGCTATATTGTTCTATTATACTGATTATACTTACATTATTATTGCTTATGATTATTATGTGTTGGGCCTCGTCTGTGTGTAATAATTTGTCAACTACTTTGTTGGGCCGCCTGTGAGTGCCAAGTATCATGCCGTAAGGCTGCATATCAAGTGGATAATTGCGAACCATTTCTTGTTTCATCTTTCCACTGCAATATTATTGTCAGTGAATACCACAAAAAGCAAAAATTTTTATAAACTACGTAAAACATACCTCTTAACCATCTCATTATAATTGCACACTGCAGCAACGAGACGTGCTGCATACACATACATGTCATCTGGTTGATGAAAAGTAACCGGAGGCCCAACAGTTCCAGGACTGGAATGCACGATCACGGGCAAACGGTATCCTAAATATGCAACTTCTAGCCACCATTCTTTCATCTAAAATAAGTAGATGCTGATTTGTATAATTTACTTAATATTAATTTAAAAAAGTATAGATATACAAGTACCCAGTTATCAGTGTTCTGATATCTCTCCAATAATTTGGCATGTAACCGAGGTCCTGCACCTGTGTGGATAAATTCACCAACAATCCTCTCTGTATTTTTATATTCATTGTCAGTCAATAATGGTTTTAAGGATCTGTAAATAATAAATTCTGAATAACGGTAACTGGAAGAGAAAAGATAAGATAAGATAAGATATATAGATATGTACCTTAGGTAACGTTCTGCAGTTTGTTTGAGATCAGGAACAGGCTGTTTTGGAATTGGTTGCTGATTTAGGTTTGTTGTTATAGATGCTCCATGAAGAACAAACGGTGTTCTCCGCAATCCATTATAGACCTGTTGATTCAATGATTTTACTAAAGAGATTTTACTTTTCTTTTTGTAAAAAGTACACATATGTATGCACTTACTGTATACTTCGAAACATTGGAGAGTACTTTGTACATAACTGGTTTCTCTAAAGAACTCGAGCTTAATCTTACTGTACTGCTAAAGAACAAACATTAACAGATATTGACATTTCAAAGATAAACAAATGTAATTATGCGAAATAAACGCGTTATCATAGTAGGAAGTATTCAGTGGAGATTACTGTTAAGATACGTGTCACACTCTGCTATCAAGTTTTCAAAATATTTCAGTCATCTGTCACACTCATGCATGTATATTAGATGCATAAGCTTGTATATATATATATATATATATATATATATATATACACATACATACATGTGGCTTGGCTAAATCAGTGCACCAAGACAAATGATTTGCGTAATGACAGCGAATGATAGTTCTGTATTACCAGGCTATATTGCTATAAATTGTCACCAATTGTGTCATGAATGATGGACATTGGACCGGCCAATTACAATAATTGAGATATGCTTATAGTCATATCATGTATATATTATCTGAAGAGCATATATGTTTAGAATTATTTTAATAATTAATACATACGCGTCCATATAGTGAAAGTTCTTGCTTGTAAGTGAAAGGAGTAAATGTACAAACTGGGCAGTGGTCAAAGCTCGACTGACGGCATCATGTCTCTCTTCTCTTCGCGTGTATATGTATACATGTATGTATACAAGATTATTCTAGTCATGCATTCGACAAAAAAACATTTAAAGTAAACAAGCTATCCAAGTTGCAGAACAATAAGTCATTATGATATTAAATGTCACAATGACTTCAAAATAACCATTGAAGTCATTTTTCAATCATTTCCGATTTATTTTAATGTTAGTTTGACGTTATCGTGACTTTTATTGTTCTGCTTGAGAATAAAAATTATTAGCCAACCATTAGCAATTTAAAAAAAAATTAAAACCGGTTTGTTATATTTTATATATTTATTCAAAATGGCTGCGATATAGTGTGTGGTTACGATTCGAATGAATCGAATGACGTGGCTGTTGTACACAATTTTTATAATATTTATTGTAAAATAGAGCTAGTTTTTTAAATAACATTTTGATTCAGTAAAAAATTATTAAGAAAATAAATACATCACATATATATATATATAAAAGAAAATATTATTAGAAATTCTACAATAAAACTTCGCAGTCTTATTCTATACAGGGTCGTCGAGAAGTTTATTATAATAATCTGAATAATATAAATAAAATCTGATAAAATATATTTAGGCTACAAAAATAAGTAGTGTTTGTATAATCGATTTTTGCAGAATCAAGCCACTCGAAATTTTTTAAAAATATGATGTTGCAAATGGTAATACAGTAACTAATCAATTTATCGCTTTTCTGTAAGAGCGGGAGATTAATTGACTACGCATCATTGTGATGTGGGCCCTTAAGGGCCGTGTACATGAAAGTAGTAAGTTACAAAAAAATTTATTAATCTGTTGAACGTAAGAAGAACAATCGACTATGGACGCTTTGCAACAAGGACACAGTCAGGCACAGTATAACACAGTGAATTATTACATCCTTGTTGTTTCTCTACATTAAACAGGATGAACCGATACACAGTGTCTGACTATATTCTGCATTTTACGTAAGTTTTGTTATCGTTATAACATCGTTGCGCAGCTTTTTTATTATGGTAAATCGCGATATTATAACGATAACGAAACTTCGAGTTACAGAATAGCCTGGAATAGCCCTGCAAGCCTTGTTGCGTATTTGCTGGGAAGTACCCTCTAGTTGGGGAATTTCTTATGGCTTACGACTTACTATTTCCATTGCACACAAACTTTCTAATGTCCGTTTCCACCAATGTAGATTAACTTTAATCTCGGTTCAACTTACTCTTCGTCTTTTTCTAAAGATTAGAAGAAGACGAAGAATAACCCAGCGAACGAGAATGGAATGAAATGAATTGAAATGGATTCAGATTTTTCAGAAATATTGATTCACGAATGTTAAAATGAATGCTTTTCAATCCTGAATGCATTTTTATTCATTTATAGGAATTGCATGGAGCATACCTCTATGCCTTTCAATCTAAAAATAATATTAGCTTTTTCGTTGTGAATACTGTTCAATTCAAAATTTTGAATAGAAAATGCAGTTTTTTTATCCAATTGCACCCAATTGAATCTAATTAAATCCAATTAAATCCAATAAAAAGTACTCGCTATTTAAAATATGTGTGTGTGTGTGTGTGTGTGTGTAAGTGTGTTGTGTGCATTCGGATAGAAAAAAATTTCAATCCATTCTCATTTGCTAGGAAGTTGAACCGAGATTAAAGTTAATCTACATTGGTGGAAATGAACGTAAAAGACTCTTAATTTATAAAAAAAACTTCTTTTTTAACTGAACTTCTACCATTCCTGCAGAGAAAAAAAGAAAAGAAATCGTGCAAGAAATTCAGCTCGTTCAGTTGAAAAGAACAGTCTTTTACGTTGGCAGCAGTGCGATAATCGAACCAGCTGTTACCGCTGTAACGTCATATTTTAAAAGAACAATACAGCCCCCCCCCCTTGCCGTTGTTCCATCAGGGAGAAAATATCGAAAAATGGGGAATTACCGATGTCGTCTTATTCCGCGATAATATAACGGCTCTCGCAAATGTTAGCAGCGTGGAATAGCACAGGAAATATTTGTTACTTTTCGTCGAGGGAGGCCGAGGGCAGTGTGAGCTTATTTGGAGCATATTTGTAGCCTTGCAAACAAAATGTGAGGATTACCTAACCTCGTATTCACGGCGAGTGAATATACGAACACGTTCTCACGATAAGGCAGATGATAAAACTTCGCTGAGGAAATTAGCAGAGCGCAAAACGTTAGAAGCGACACGTTCGCAAAGTGTGAAACAGTTGTCGTCTCGATTTAAACGACGAATTCTGCGTTGACCGACGTGTCACACAATGAACGTCGAGAACGTGGAGAATGATACCTTTGGATCGTACTGTGCGCTGTTGGTCGCCTTCAAAACCATGAAGGAACGTTGCCAGCAATTGCAGACACGATTGGCGACAGTGGAGGAAGAGAATATGTGTCTCAGACTTGAATGTGGCAGAGACATGAATACAGTTGTTGTTAAAGTTGACAAAAGCGACAAATCTGCACTGCAAACTCTGCAGGTTCGTCAAGTCAACGGCTGCGTTCAGCAGAGAAAACAACTTTGCAATTGTTAGAAAATTCTTTAATATAATCGGTTTAGATCCAGTGAGAAACTTAAAGGCAAGATCAGTCATACTGAAGAATTTTACAACAATTGTAGAGCTGCTTTCTCTATTGAACGCAATGGCATTAAGCAGAATATTTATTTTGCAATTGTTGGAAGTTTTCTTTACTAAAATAAGACTTTCTCTAAATTTAAAAGTATAATTCAATCAATACAAAACATTTCATAAGAGTTGACTTGCTGAATTCAACAAATCAATTAGATAACAAATAACTGAAGATTTTATCCCTGAAATTGTGTTACAATACTCAAGGCACAATGCAGATTGCAAAAGAGATTTATAAAATCTCTGAAAGTGACCTTTTCTATTCCTTTTCAAGTAGTCTCTTCTTCTCTATTTTATCATGAGATTTGTTTAGTTCTTTTGGCTGTTTAGCTACATAATTAAGAACAATACAATAAACATAAGAAACATTAATATTGTTTAAAGTACAGTAAGTTTGTGTACTTATTTTCTTCATTAATGTGAAACTAAAGAAGAGACGTAAAAATGAAGGATTAAGGAATATTTTTCATTGTTTCACATTTGTGATATTTATACACACTTAAGATATAGTCAATGTAGTATTACAAATGTTTTGAAGCATTTTTTGATTGGTTAATTGGTAAAATTCTTTCTTGTGATCAATTAAATGCTTCAAAGCATTTGTAGTTAGCTTTTGACTATATCCTTAATGATATATATATAAATAACACATTTTTGGATTATAGGAAAAGATAGAGGAACTTACAAAACAAAAGTCTCAGCTGTCTCATCACATTTTCATGGTAGCAGCGGAAAATCGTCAGTTATGGAATAGATTAACAAGATTAACTAAAACTAATAAATCATTAGGTAACCACTTAACGAAGATCTCGGATACGCTTAAACAGCATCCTGCTACACAGCCGTCTGACATTATTTCGTACAATTTTCGTGATGTGGTTAATTTAGATAAACAGGATGCTAAGACGTATTTATTAACTACAGATGGTTGGTATCAATTTGAAATCAAACATGCTATACTCAATTTGTTGTTACAATAAACAATTTTTGTTGTTTCAGGTGAAACAGAGCAAAGCTTGGAAGAAATATCTCTTCGACTAATAAATAGTATTATGTTAGAAAAATCAGATCTCGAACAGCAATGTGCAGAGGTAAAGAAATAAATCTTATAATCATTTAACATCTTTTATGAAATGTTCGTTGTTTCATGCAGATGATGGAGTTAAACAATAGTTGCGAATTAAATTTACAAAATGTTGGTTTCACATATCCAGAAGATTCTGACACAGATTCGTTAGAGCAACTGAAACAGCACGAAATTCGATTATCTCAAACCAAGGATGCCTTACTTGGACAACAAACTAGGTTAAAGAGGGCCTTACAGAATCTTAAAAAAATGAGGAAAGGTAAGACTCAATCAAGTGTAGTCAATTTAATCGATTATCATTATTTTTTTGTGGCATTTGTTGACACTAGGAACTGTATAACAGTTCGACCATGAATGATTTTGTATCAAAATCTTCAAGAAAGAAAGATATATACACTGTTTCTCTGATATATACTATCTTACTTTAATTTATACTGACTTATATACTTTAACACATACTTCTCGTTCTATAATTTTAATTGAGATTATAGTGTGAATAGTATATAAGTTGGAGTGATAGTATAATATATATACGGGGAGAAAATATATCTTCCTCTCATAGGATTTTTATAGAATTACTTGTGACTAGACTCTAGTTGACACTATGAAAAATCTGTAGAAATTAATCAATTTTTCAAATGTTTCAGGAATGAAATGTAATAATTGTCAAAAAAATGCGAATAAAAAGATGTGCCAAACAGGTACACAATTTGATTCTGATGACAGTTTCAAAGAACATCGAGCTACTCAGACTAATCCCACGTCTCCGAGTCTTTCCATGGAAAAATGTCCTAATCTGAACGATAATATAGATGTTGAGATCAATACATGTCCATTGTGTGGAATTGTTTACGAAAAGTCCATACCGTTTGCGGAATTCCATGAACATGTCTTAAGCCATTTTGCCAAGGAAATATCGACAGAGGATTTCGAGTTAGTACGTTGATTTTAGCATCAAAACTAGTAATGAATCATTCACACGAAATTTTCTTCAGATTTCAATATATATAAAGAAATTTATGGTGATTGGGAAATATTGAAATAGATAAAAGAAGCTCGATGACAGTAGTATAATTTATATAAACGAGACAATACTGTAAGTTGCAAAAGTATTTATTTTTGTATCAATAAACACAATCACGAAATGAAAATAAAATTTTTGTTCCTCGCAAAAAGAATACTAGAAAAAAAATGAATATTTACGTAATAAAATGTTTTAATATTTTTTTAATTCGTGGATATTAATTTCATGGATGTATTCTTTACATTTGTAATCATCTAAGCTTTTGACTATAAAAGATTAAACCTGATTTCAAATGCACTTTACGCAAGATTATTAGGTTTAACATTCTTATTATCCGATGGTTCCTGTGATGTTGGTTCCAGCAAATTCTGATGAAACCATGAAGGTCTTTTTTTTGGCATTTCGACTATTCTTTGATTCTGAAATTAAACATATATTAAACTCACACATTTAACAAGTAAGCAAAATTAAACTCTATGTTGATAAAACGTATATTATTAATACCTTCCAAAAATCATCTGTTTTAGAATCCTTTTCTCCATCGTATAATACAATTACATTTTGTTCTACCGGACTTAGACCTAATTCCTTTTGAATAGCATCTTGCATTTCTTTAGTTTCGAGCTTTACTTTTTCATAACAATGTCCTATATAACAAATAGATACATAAAAACCTTTGCAAATTTTCCTTACACATTCTTATATTCAAGAATATATAGAAAACTACTTTATAATATTTTTCATAATCTATAACAGGCCTATCCAATTTGAGTTCTGGAGCTAAAATGCACAAAGCCATCGACTCAAAAAAATTTAATGTAAAATTTCAGGGACTGTAAGTAAAATACTGATAAGTGTCACTCAGATACATATCAATATGTTACATTCCCTGAAATCTTACATTGAATTTTTTGCATCAATGGTTTTGGCTCCAGAGCTCAAATTGGACAGGCCTGATCCATGGCTTTGTTTTAAAATTCACTGCCAATGCTGAAAATGTATAATACACGTAATGTAAACTATAGATTTTCAGCGCTGGCAGTGAATTTTAGAACACAGTCTATAATATCTTATTAGATGATATTTACCACATAGACGGCCAGCTTCATAATGATGACCACAATTCACACACGATAATATATTCATTTTTGCAATAGGTGGCTTCCATACATATTTCTCTACTCCAAATCTTCTCTTATGTCTTACATCCAGACTACGTCTTTTTGTTGGAACTCCCCATAAAAAGCCATTGTCGAAAATTTCTTTTAGACTACTAACATAATTTCCAGATTTTGGTTCATTCAAGAAACCGTTGCAATCAATTGTACATAGTGATCCTATAATAGAAAATTGAAAAGCTTTATAAATTTCAGTAAGTGTGTCAGAAAATTGAAAAGCTTTATAAATTTCAGTAAGTGTGTCAACAAAATTTATTCTATATTATTAAAAATGTTTAATATTATCGATGCGTAAAGATAATTGTTCAAACTTTTAAACTTTAGTTGAGGTTAGGAAAAATAGTAAAAGGCAATTTATTTATATTAACTTTTAAAATTCAATTACTAAGAATATGTTTATATGTATTAATTTTCAATTACCTGGAGGAAAACCACGACCAAAAATGATTTGAATTGCTTGTTCAAATTTTTGAATAGCTAAACTTAACCTATTCATAGTGCTACCAATTATTACACTAGTCAAGATCAGTAATCACGAATTCCGACATCTCCGACAGCATCGCTGTTTATACAATAGACTTAAAGATAATAGCAGAATATTGACAGTATCGACTGTCAATATAAGTTTCTCGATCGTCGATATTTAAAATGTATATAAACAATCGTCTGTAATGTCGGTATAAATTCATGATTTAAATTATATATAGGATGTCTCAGAGCTACCGCTTCACCTGCCAAGATTCCTGAAGTCATTTTGAGACGAAAATTTTAATAAATTTTGTTTTCACAATGTACCAAGCAAAATGCTAATCACACTAAATCTATCTAAAAGCGCGAATTTTGGGCAATATGATATAATTTTAAATACTTATAATTTAAAAACTATTATAGTCTTGACAATTTGATATTTATAGAATTTTCATCACAAAATAACTTCATGGATCTGCCATTAGCAAGTAGATCTGAGACACCCGGTATATCATTATGCAAATGCTTCAAAAATAAGAACTTATAGCTTATATATATACCCATATATTTAATGATCAGGCCTTATTATATTTAAAGCTTTCTTAAATTTATTTTCAGATGCTCTACGAATTCGTGAATTAATATTTTTGAAAATCTGAATCCATTTTAATTTCTTTCAATCCATTCTCGTTTGCTGGGTTTATTAAATACTCAGTAATCAATAAAATAATTCGTAGAATCTGGTGATAAATTTAAGGAATAATAAGGATCTTAAATATATAAAGCCTATTATATGAATACAAGCACTAATTATACATATTTATGATGCATTGATATTGTATACTTTTAAAATTGGATTTTTTTTCCGGAGATGGAAAGTTACTTTTTAAAACAACGATTTGATAATGACAATTTTTTTATGCCGATAATTATAACTAATTGAAAGCTAAGGCTGGGAACGTCATTTTTTAAAAGTGACATTTCTAATTCTTATTCTTAATTAATTATCGTAATTATGTCATAAAAAATTGCAATGTCATTATTAAATCGTTGTTTTAAAAAGTAACGTTAAAATAAGTAACTTTACATTCCTTCTTTTTTCCATAATCCGCAAAAATAATCGAATCCGGATGTTATCGATAAAAACATGTACAGTTTTAAATAGAAATCAATATTGTCGTATTAATTGTAGTATTTGTACGTATTTACTAATAATAATGATAATATAAGAACAAAAATAAGTTATAAAATTATAGTATTTTAATCTTAGCTAATCGGTTGAATTTTAGCAGCCAAATGAAATTGCCAGGTTTTTTTCCATAAAATTTCCAAGTAGCACAACAGCGTTTACAAAGCGCTAAAAAAAGCAATTATATGCGACTTTTTTACCGCTTTGTTGACGCTTATTTGTAAGCGCTGTGTGCTACTTGGGTTATCTCTTTCTCAATGTCAATGTGACTGCATTCAGCAGAAAAGCAGTTCACTTGCAACTGTTGTAATTCTTTAATATGATTAGTTTATACATTCAGATACAACGAGGAAAATATACACTGCAGCCAGCTTATGTACCATTTAAACTGTGATTTTCTAACTGTGATAAACTGTAGAAAGCGTTTAAAGC
The DNA here is from genome assembly GCF_001594115.1 of Trachymyrmex septentrionalis. Lineage (NCBI taxonomy): Eukaryota > Metazoa > Arthropoda > Insecta > Hymenoptera > Formicidae > Trachymyrmex > Trachymyrmex septentrionalis. The sequence goes on along the minus strand of NW_017305397.1, from coordinate 1,010,317 downwards.
GCGTCTGCGACAAACATCATTGGCGATTTTCCCACGATGCGCATGCGGCTTGCAGTGGTTCACAAAAGGCACATAGCGGATCATCTAAAGTCGCGGAGCCGCTCTCATTCGTGGTCAGCGTCAGCGATCGCAATGGTACGAGACGGGCAGGACGCAAGACGGGGAGAAGGTCGACTGGAGGAGGGGATGAGAATTTTTCGAAGTGTTGGTGGGATCGAGTGATAGACGTCGTAAGAGGTGCGGGTTCCTTGGGCAGTAGTGAGTCCCCTCACTATAGTCCTCGCGATGGCATGTATAGGATCGAGTAGGCTTTGTGCTCATGTGGAGAGACTGTGCCAGTTCGGACATTTCGCCCAAATACGGAGGAAAGTTTCGACTATGACATGTGTGAAATCGCGGTCGGTCCTCTCGTCGCGCACGAGCGGCACGCTCCTCCAACACTGCCAGGTACGTTAGCACGGTTTGTTTCATCCCTGTTTTCAACCCCGCCGCGATTTCATCCCGTTCAAATTGTCCCGCCTGGAGCACGTCGTTCTGATGGCCGACGGTCCGTCAGACACGCCGCGCTCGAGAAAACGTGTTGTCCCATTCAATTTTCTACGATTTTCACGTTTCCTTTCGACTGTTCCGCCGACCTAACCTATACGCGGCAGTGACACTTAACCCCCCGCCGTTTTATCACACGTCACCGACGCGAAATAACAGCTGATCGTGACGGCGTGATCGAGTGGATCGTTCCGAAATTTTTTTAGGTACAGTCATCCGAGATTCGGGGAGGCTCGTTTAAATGATAACTCTGCGAGAACTCAGTGAAAAATTACATAATATGTAGGGCAGATACTAGTTGTACAAAACCCGGCTCCCCGGGTCTTTGCGAGGGAGATCGCGAGGTAGAACTTGTCATTACGAAATAAAGCGTCAGAATCTCATCCTTCGTACATAAAATTCGCTAGTATGTGAAATATCGCGAAGATATTTGAAGCAACACAATTTTGCTCCGGTATACGCCTGTCAGCTGGTCCTAGCAGACGCCGTATGGATCGTCTGCTAGTGACGTACTGAATATCAAAGGGGCGACAATTTCTTGACAAATGTATACAAATTAAATCAAACGAGGATCATATGTAACCACTACAATTCATGCGCGTTTTTTCTCGATGTTCTCGTGATAAGAGTTTTGGATAAAAGGCATAAGAAATTTCTGTACTATTTTAGAGATTGCTTTGACTACGTGAGCGAGTCGGCCGCACGCATGCGCGTAATAGAACGCGCCAAAGTCCACAGAGAATTGATTGTGAATCTTGAAATGAGACGAAAATTACAAAAGTGATCAAATTCACTAGAATATTTATAATTTCCTTGATCAAATGATCAATGCCTATTAAATTTACTTATTTTTGTAATTTTTACTTTGTTCTAAGATACACAGTCGACCCGTTGTATATTAATTAATTAATTTATTTATTTATTGTGTATAGAGAAATTACGAAACATACACAAATACAATGAGGCACCAGCAGAACTGCTGTTACTAAGCCTTCCAGAAAATGAAACGAATTATAAATTACAAATTAGAGAAATTAGTACAATTCTAGAAAGATAAGTTTCTTGCTTAGTAAATAACTCGATAGTTTTAAAAAGGTAAATACCAAGAATGATTTGAGCATAATTGCTGTTATTAAGCTAGAAAACGAAACGAATTACTAATATCTTGAAATAAAATGAAAAGTATAAAAGCAAAAAAAAAT
>NW_017305397.1:1000907-1008469 GCF_001594115.1 Trachymyrmex septentrionalis | reverse complement strand
TATAATTATATATAATTATATAAAAAATATATGTCCATATATACACATATAATATACTTTTTCCCGGGTAGGCAAGTGTATACTGTAACTAAGTGCAAAAGTTATTTATTATTTATTATTATTTATTTATTATTTATTTCAAAGTCTTTCAAGAGTATTTAAAAGGCAGAAATTTTTAACTCTTACTTTTGGATTCTCTTTTACATGAAGAGGAAGAGTTTATATAAGTTTTTGGAGAATTTTTACTTTGCTTATTTTAAATAAAGAATCATCGTTTAGATCATTCTATATATGTAATAAGAAGTAAGTTTTTCGTTTATTTGTTCACATTTATTTATTTTTTTATTAATTTAAAGTAGATATAATACATATGTATACTTACTAGCTAAAAAGATTGCAACATTTTTTTTATGAGTTTCAGAACTTTGTTCGTAGAGCGATTAAGCCTAAATGGTTAGATCCACAAGTAAGAATAATGAGGCTGCGATTACGAAACTAATCGAAAAAAATCTATGCAACTTTTTAACTGATGAGTGTGCATATGTATTATGACATAATAAAAAAAAAGTTGTATACATTTTTTTATTAATTTAAAGTAGAATATCATAATTATTATGATATTCTACTTTAAATTAATAAAAAAAATAAATGAATATAAATAAATAAAAAACTTATTTTTTATTAATTATGATAAAATGATCGAAACGATGCCTTAGATTCTTTATTTAAAATAAAATTGGAAATTTTTATACATTAATATTGATCAATTTTTAAGTTGTAAAAGATCGAAAATGAAGACTATTTTCTTTGCTAATTAAATTTCAATGCAGCAAACAAATAACAAAGTTTTATTTTTTTTATTTTAAATAAACTTTGTTTGAAGATAGAAATAAAACGGAATTTTTGTGAAAAGTAGTGATTTCTAACGAATAATGATGCTCTCAACATTATTCTGTAGAGATTTACTTTTATATTTTAAAGATTAGTACTACGTTACTTCTCTATATTTTTGTGAATTAAAATTAACCTTGTTGCATTATTTTAATTTATTTCTTATTTAAAATTTTGTCGATTTCGATTATATCGAATTCAATTTACATGACAACGTTTTCGATTCACATCTCAGGTGTCGTATGTGGGACACAAAAGTGTCTCTTTGAAAATCCTCTGAAAATTAAATAAAAAAAATCCACCCTTAATATCTCTTCCAGTTGCGAATCTGTTGATGTATTCTCGAGAAATCACAGTTGCGATTTTCGAGCCGTGAGCGTACGTGCGAAATCGCGACTTTCTCGGATCGAAAGCGCCGTGGAAGAAGCGGGGCTTCGAAATTTCGCCGTCGATAATCGGCGGCAAAGTCGTCAATCTTGGGGCGGCTGATCGTATTATGCAAGACTTAGATCACACTGCGATCGAGCTGTGGCGATGCGACGCGACGTTTGGCATTTCGCTGTGCTTCTTTTTTTGTGAGGATCTGACGACGACAGTCAATATTATTGAATCGGCGAATGCGACGACCGGTCGCGTCACGAATTTCGAGCCGTACTAAGCCACGTAAGTAGGCTAACAGGCTGCACGAGAGATACTTCTTGGAGCATGCCGGCATTCGCGCTCTTGACTTTCTCGGCTTGACCAGCTATAGCACGCGTCTCCACACCTGTTTTTACCGCGGGATACCGTGACTTTTACCTCCTCTTGTGGAAGCGACACTTTCCGATCGAGAGTGAAAACCGCAGAAATCGAAACCTCATACATATATGCGTACTTTTGAAAATGCATCTGACGTAAACGTGTGAGAGTGCTCAATTTACTTCTGATTCACTTGATAGATTAGGTTCTTTATATTTAAAAAAATTTTGTTAAGAAATAAAATATATGGTTTCAATATATATATATAGATTACCCGAAATTCTTGAATCAATATAACACAGAGAAAGTTATCGATAAAGTAAGTTTTAAAAATATTTCTTGTTTATCATTCCGAGCATAGTAGTTTTTAAATAAAGATTTTAAATTAGCCAATTAAAGATTATGACATGTTAATTGTAATCAACAGTTGATCAATTAAAAAAATTTATCTAAAAAATTATTCAGAATGACATTTTTAAAAAGTTAGTTTTCTACACTTCGACAAATGATAAATACTTTTATAATTTATTTTTTCAAGGATTCTTTTGCTATGGATTTTGATTTGCGAATTTTAGAAGGCTTTGTATAAAGTAGAAATAATTACTAAGTATTTACCATTAAATTATGTAGAAAATTCGTAATTAAAGTTTGTAATATTTTATATTTGATATTATATTTTCATTGATTATCTCATAATTTTTTTTATTGTTACAACGTATCTCTCTCTCTCTCTCTCTCTCTTTTAATATATGTTTTTTTTATATTTATATATAATATTACATATAAAGATAATATTATATTAATATAAGAATACGTCTGTACGTATGTTTTATGTACTTGTAAATATATAGTTTATATTTTAAAAATTAGAATAAAAAATTTACAGAAAATTAAGGCATTAATATTATAATAGTTTTAGAATTTTAAGTATTTTCTGTAGATATTATTTAGCAGGCCACGCATGAGAACTATTTGAAGTGGGATCTGATCGGAATTATTTCGATTTTCCTAGAAAATGCAATAGAAATCTAAGGAATTGAATAATTTTAATCGAAATGCATTTGTGTATAAGTAGATCTTTCATTTTTACAGATGTTATAACGGAATCGAGTCTTTTGCATCATATATTAAATTTTGTAATTCTGAATAAACGGTAGAACTGTGTTTTAATTATCAGATGCAAGCAATTAATGTTATGTTGAGTTTTAATGTACTATTATATATCTCAACATGGAATCACAAGTAAACATAAACGAATATATTATTCTTGTTTTGTATTAACTACTGTGTTTTCGGTGAATATATCTAATATTGAAAAATAATGAATAATAATGAATATTGAATAATAATGAATAAATAATGATGAATATTCGAGTAGAATTTTGTTATATATTTATGAATAATGAATAAATGCTTTTCGATTTAAATTTGAATATATCATATTCACTATATTGACTATATTAAATGTCAAAACGATTAAATATTTTCGATTTCATATTCATTTTTTGACAATAACCACATAATTTAGTAACATTCGGTAGTAAAACCATTGGCAATAGTTTTCTTTCTCCTCGAGACACATAATCATGTTTCTCAAATTTTAATCAAGCTTGAAGGTAGAATATTTTATCATATCAGCAATTGAGCGATTACAAATATTTTCGAAAACCCACATTTTTTGTTGAATAAATATATATATTTAAAAAAATATTTTTTAGTGTGAAAATTTTCAATGAATAAAATTTCTAGCTTAATTATGAGTTTTTTATTTACTTATCGGATGCACTAGTATTTTGACTCATAAATAAATTATATTTTTTAAATTTGTATTGCATAATTTGATTGTAGTTAATGCGTTCTCATAAGTAGGTCGGTTCATTACCCCGCTATTATTCAAATCGTTGTAGTTTAAACTCGAAGTGGTTGATTCGTGAGCGGAGTGATATTGAATAGTGCTGGCAATACATTGATCGATTAATTTTCCTACGTTCAGTTGTACTTAACTTGTATTTAGAGGCGAAAGGTGCAGTAAGTAAATCAAAAAACTTTTTAAAGTGGCGATATCGGATTGTATCTTGAAATCTCACATGATACTTTGTTGCAACATCGGAGAATAATTTAATATGTCCTTGTTAGAAAAGATACAGGCCCGTTTTTCTTACGAAACATGCAATCTTATGTTCTACGATTAGCGATTTACTGATTCACAGATAAGATTCAATTTATTTGTTTTATTTATGAGCAAAGTATTAGGTACTTCTGTATGTACATTTGGAGAATTTTATGCGATGTGTTGTAACTTAGTAAATAATACTTGGACAATCTGTATATGGGTAATTCTTTTACAAACCGAACGGATTTTGATGAAAATTAATCGGCACCTCTTCGATTTGACTGAAACTTTTTTTACGGATTCTGTGTCGAAAAAAAAAGAGATCTGTGTCCGAGGAATTTTTTTTTATTTGCATATTTTCGATAATACAAGTGATCGAACATTTGAGAATGGCAAGTTTTTTGGCTTGGAGACTCATTTTCATAACTTAACTTAATTTTCGTAACTTAAAAAAAAGTGTTAGAATTCTATTTTTTAGTAGAGGAATAAAACCGAGCATAAAACTCAAATACTGATAAATATGTAAATACGTTTTAATTACGGTTAAAACTGTTACGTAAATAGAAATAAAGTAACGATAAAAGTAACTAATGAAATCGTTATTTGCCCTAAAAATATAATGACGTTACTATGAACGTTATTCAGAAAAAAATGTAACGTCGATACTCAATCGTTATCAAAAAAAGTAACTAGTAACAGTAACGTTACAAATAACATCTTTATTTGCCAATCCTGATATTAATATATAATTAATGTGTATATTAATATATTCTGCGTATCCATAGTATCAATTACGATATCACGTACTGAAATGTTGAATTCAAGTCTCAAATGCCGTGGATAGAAATAGAAATAATCGGGGATGTACTCTGTATATACATAAAAAAAATTATACATTTCGTACGCGTATTCGAATTTGGTGGTTTGTACTCCAAAATCTTTTTCAAACTGTGCGATAAATATGCAAACGCAGAATGCCTGCGTGATCTTAAAACGAAGCAGCTTGCATTCATGCATGCAGAATGTTCATAGTATACCTTATACGTAGAATTAATGTGGATAAGCAATGTTGGATTGTAACGAAAGTTAAATGTCATGAAGCAAGAACATTCTCAACCATTATTATAGAGAATGCTATGGCGGATGTAATGGCTTGGAAAAATCGGGGTATTCGCATCGACAGCCTTGAAAGACTTTGTAATTATAGAGATCTTATGAAATATTTACAGAGGGCAAAGACTGGGCGATTGAGAATAATAAGCAGAACGCATTGTTAGAACACACTAATTATTTCAGGCCAAAGTTTTGTGATTGATAATCTTCCCGACGATTTCGTTTACTAAATTGGCCATCGGCATTCTGTAAAAAGAGACGCAGGTTTCCTATGCTAATTCGTTACAGGCACTTCGTAGTAATTCGTTGCGTTAACAAGAATAAGTGTATTGTCAATATATTCATGCATTCTTTCACGTGTGCATTTGCACACGTGCACTTTATACCAGAATGGAATAGCGAAAGTACCTATGTCACATGTTAGGATAACTTATTTTCGACGGAACTGTGCTTGAGTAATCTTCATAAAAATGAATTTTACAGAATAATCTAACGGCTTAAGTTAATTTAGTTTCCACTGATGACAATTCGTAAAAGAAAAAACTCAATCTGAAATTAATTACATTTTAATTCGTTTTCTTATCGGTGAAATTATTTAATAATTTACAGAAGAAAATATGACGCGAAAAGGATCGGCGTTTTAAAGAGGATTATGTAAAGTCGATTTGAATTTATTATTGTCTCTTTTTCTTCATCGTTTCATTATTTTTTCTATCGTACATTTCTTTACTATATACAGAGTGGGGCAAAAGTCCCGCTACCATTTTGATTGCGCGCCATCTTGGTTATGTGACGTATAGCTCAGTTTAGCTTTAACCGTTGTGTTGTGTAGACGTCCAAATTTTATATGGTAGCGGGACTTTTGCCCCACCCTGTATCTGCTTATTTCGTAACGAATAACTATCCGCACTTCGACAGTTTAAGTATTGTAATTTTATTTCGATATAGATAATACAATTCATTTTTTTTGAGAGGTAAAAACAAATTATTCCACAAAGCAACTCAAAATTTATTTTTCTGAAGAAACTTGTATAAAATCCGTGCATTCGTACACGGAAAGAATTTTCTCTTAAAATTTATCCTAAAAACATGATAGTTATGGTACAATATTTTAAAGATTTTCACCATCCGGTTCAGTAAAATTATTCAAACTTATTTTATATTATATTGTAATTTTATTAATGAATGAAGAAATTTACATAAAATTCTTCAAAATGCGATGTTGTTCCAGCACTATTTTCAGAGTAAACTCTAAAAAAAAAAGTTATCTCCGTGTATTGGTAAACGTATAAGTCTGTTGAAATAAATCCATTAATACAATTATCGTTCAAACAAAAGTGAGATGTTAATTATCGTTATTTGACAACAATATTTCACTCACACAAAAATTAATGAAAACATAACATTTATTATAAATTTTCGTGCATAATTAATTGCAAATAGAAATATTTAATATCCAATATATTACGTATAACATAATTTTTTAATATTGACCGAATTAGGAACAAGTGACGAGTACAATTAATGAAAGTAACGATCAGAATTTATTATCGTACAAAAGAAATATATGTGAAAATGCTTTGCAATTGAATCATGTATCCTTGGAAAACAATGTAGAGTTAATAATTAGGTTGTCGCGAAGAAGTGAGAGAAAGGATGTTGTGGTTTCAAGAACATGTAATTGTATTGTAATTATATTATTATGCTATCTCTGAGCTTTAAGAATGATCTTAAGATACTATCCGAAGATCTGAATGTAATTATGTTTCATGGACAGATTGTATTTATTGCAGATAAGTTAACATTAAATAAAATTAGAAAGTAACGCGAGGCAAAAATCTTAATGCAATCAATTGTATCGCTATATTGTTGTATATATAAATTTTTAATTTATTTAATAATAATGATTAATAATAATAATAATGAATTTTTATTTAAATATCTAAATCTAAAACATTTGAAACAAACGATGAAGTGATATCTAAAAAATAAACTTATGTCTAAAAAATGATTTTTTAATAGACATTTACATTATTCTTTTTTTTAAACACATGGATGAAAGATTTTATACGAAAATTCTAAATTGTTAATATGTGTAATATTGTTGGACAGTCTTGCAATACGATAAATTTTAAAATGATTTAATATATTCTGTGTGCGAAGAATATATACTTGACGTAATTTACACTTTTACATTCGAAATTAGATGGATAAATTATATCTCGATTATTCTAATTTTAAAAATTTATTTTGACATTTAGATAGCTGTAAATATTTTATATGTAAGTTATGTATGTAAATTGTTATATGTAAGTATTTATAGAGTATCCCGGAATATTCGCAAATCAAAATTCTATAGTAAAAAGTTTTCAAAAAATTAAGTAAAAAAGTTATTTAAAAATTTACCCTTACATTATAAAGTACAATTTGATGCCTTATCCAAACATGGCTCACTAAAATCCATCAGTTTTTTCACTTATTCAGAATGGTTAAAAAAATCTCTAATAATTCACCAACATACTTTCAACTCTCTAGAATAAATATTGAAACTTTATTTTTGAAAATAATAAAATGTAGTTAATAATTTATAATTACCGAAAAACTCAAAGAAACTTACATGAACAGGAACCATTCGGTGACTAGTGATTCGACCTTGTACGGTAAGAGTTAAGCAATAGTTTGTGAAATAAGGCTTTATATATATATA
>NW_017305397.1:989060-1000860 GCF_001594115.1 Trachymyrmex septentrionalis | reverse complement strand
ATACAATCTAGAGATATTTAATTCAGACGCATAAACGACGCGAATATATACATTGGATTCATGTGTGCCCTGAAGTGCGTCAAATGATGCGTCTTATGCATGATGAATACTCTGAAAGCGCGATATGGCATGTAGCTACTGACATAATTCATGAAGCTATATAGGGATAGGACTGGCATTTAAAATTGCTTAGATTGTATGATAAGACATAATGACGATGATGGTGATGACATCATTTTCTTCTTAGCATAAATGAAATGAATATTTATAACATTATTATATAGAGAATTCTTAATATTGCGTAACATATGGAATTGTATAAACGAACATTATTTAAAAAGAATTTTAGAAATTATATGTAGATAATACAATACAATTTTATAATAAACATAAATGTTATGCATATTTAATAGCAAGAACTCAAATCGACAAATTTCGATTTGGATAACGATCCCAAACTAAATTCAACTTTTGATTCCATTATTTTTACAGTAATCGAGAGTATTTGAATTTCAGTTCTTTTTAATCCTTTTCAGTTTCGGTTTTCGGTAATTGTACACCTGTAATGGTCACCGTTATCATTAAGATTGGAATCGACACCGAAACCGAAAGTTGGATCATAACTGTAACCGGTCTGAAATTTCGTTCCGGAATGTAATTTCGATCCGACTCTGTTCAATAGAGCAATCAATTTTTAGTGGCCAATATAAATTATTTTTAGTTAATTTAACGTAGTAATAAACACGAATGATAATTTTAATTCTCTGATATAAAAAATAGAATTATAATAAGTTTGTGCTCTTGTGTATGTGGGAATTATAATAAGTTTGTGGGAATTAGTGCTGCACTATATGCGCGATAATTTCAATATTATTAAATTATATTTTTCGTACTTGATTAATAATTCGTATACATATTTCGGTTAACTTTTTAGCCATTTTTAGTACATATTATATGAAAACACTGCTGATAAACATTATATGATATAACAATTTAGTCTATTCAGTATCAAAGTAAACTGCTGTCTCGTCAAATTTAAACATTTTTAAACTGTGAAAATTAAATTTTACGAGACAGCAGTTCACTTTGATGTTGAAATACAAACAAAAATTTTATTTCAAAGCTATTTTAATTATTAATGGACTAAATTGTTATATTATGTGACGTTTATCAACAGTGTTTCGAGGCGCTTATTCATTGTTGCACCATTCAACTGTCAACTGGTTGCGTCTTCTTTCCAATAAATAGTTGATTGATCATCTCACAGAAACATTGCGGATAATAAACGAAAATATGTGGATACTGTCGTTTTATACATGTTATTGCTTATCACGAATTTATTTGAATGTAGGCTAAAAAGTTAGCTGAAACATGTATACGAATTATTAATTAAATACGAAAAATGCAATTTAATAATATTGAAATTTATTGCGCACATAGTACAGCGCTAATTCCCAATTATCAAACTTATAATTATATAGTAATAAATATTTTTCTCTCCTATCATAAATTTATTCGCTAACGAAGACTATAAAAGGAAAATTATATGGAAAGATAAATTTGACTTTAAAAGAATTAATATTGCTTTATTCAATATTTATAATTATTTAACTCTGACGTTCCTTAAGAGTATTCCTATTTCGAGAGAAACAGTCTTTAACCTTTACGAAGAAGTATCTCGACAGACATAGTAATTTAATCCGCTAGTTCCGGATATTATCCATAGTTTACTTTCATACTGGCAACATCCGCTTTCTCGCTGTAAATTACCATATGTCAAATGATGATTATCGTATTTATGTTTAAACATAAGCAGTTGCAAATTTACGATAATTATCTTCAAACAATTGTAAAGATAAGCAAATAAGTAAAGATAAGTATAAAACAATAGTTAATTTTACGACGAAATATGTAACATTATAATTAAATAGATTTGTAGAAATCTTGCGAGAGAAATATATTTACAATGTGACATTATTAACGGTTTTTAACTTTAAACTAATTAGATAACAAAAAGAATTCTTTATTCTCTCTTTTTTCATTGTCATCATTACGAGAGAAAAAAATCATTTGAACAGTTCTACAAATAAACATAAAACCGTTGTATTTCATAACAGGAAGTTGTTCAATACCTTTGTGTCTTCCGAAAACGCGGAGAAATATATGCTTTCCAAATACACACGGTAGATGTAGAGAACTTTCTCTGCCGTGGCACAGGATAATATATGTTTAGATTGTATTCAAATATAATTCTTCTTAGGGTTTATGTTTTCTCGAATATTGTGTACTAGATATAAAACCGGCAGTATATTATTAGAAAATAGATCGGGACGATTTAGAAATAATTCTTGTACTGAAAAATATATTGATTTCAACGAAATTTTTCTTTGTTTGTATTAAAAAAAATTATTTCTTTGGATCAATGAAAATTTCTTTGATTCAAAGAAATAATTTTTTTGAATACCAGCAAAGAAATATTTCTTGGAAATTAAGATATTTTTTTTCAATGTACAATTTCTAATTTGAATACAAAATTCGGAACCTATTGAAGGTACGTGATATCACACGAAAAGGACGGTTTTGTTGAAATATCTAAAAATGTAGCTAGATACAGATCTAGAAATAATTGTTAAACCATCAAAATAATTATGTAAACTATTTGCTAGAGTATTAAGTTTTTTTACATTGCTCATCGTACATATATGATTTCTATGTGATTATTTTAATGGTCCAACAGAATTATTTTCAGATCTGTATATCAGATTAGATGTATATGCATTATATGCATTAACGAACTCTGACATCATACTCAAATTCTAATTGCATACCAAAATATATATTTGCGTTATAGTTATTAGAAATTCTGTGTATTTTCACCAAAGCTTAACCAATAACATACTTTGTTCATTGAGTTAATTCAATCATGATTATTTTTTTTTATGCGCGAGGAAAGAATTCTATAGGATTTTCTCAACGAGAATTTAAGGTTGGCTAAATCGAACTTGCAGACTGATACTTTCGCTAAGAAAAAAAAAGAAAAAGTAACCGGAATCGGTTCTTCTTCTTGATTCGCACAAGGTATTTCCGCGTTTTTTTTCTGTAAATGCTATTCGCAAACGGACGTCGTACAAGCTTGCTAACACTGTTCCGAGGACGTTAAAAGAGACAATGCAATGCACATAACGATCATCGGCGTTGCCTCATTCTGTAGTCGAATCGTGCAGCGATTCCAAGGCTCGCGGTATCGCGCAAAGATGTATCGACAAAGATCCTTGAGAAGAGAAGAGTAAGACATGACGGGTCGTCGACATTGCCATATTAATCTCTTTTATTAATATGTTATTGATTTTAACAAAGGTTTGAAATAATGTAGATTTTTCGTTAAGAACTTGCTATAGTGTGATTTCAATATCTTTAAATATTTTAATTAATAAATTATAAAATATATAGGTTAAGGAAAACGTGTCAAGATTGTTAAATATATAAAAAATAAATCATTTTCTAAAAAACTTTTTTCAAATAAGAATTTTGCAAGTTGAGAATAAAATATATGTAATACATTTTTAAAGCATCTTTATTCAACGAGATACTCTTAATAATTTTTTAAGGGATAATAATGTACGTATATATATGTTTAATATAAATTTATTATTATATTATATTTTTTATTTTTCTCTCCCTAGTTATTCTACATATAAAAGTAATTAAAACGAGTATTAAAATAAATAAAAGTAAATAGTATTAAAACAAGAGAAAAACGAATAATTTGCAAGATATTTCTCATTTTATCCTGATAGATTGCCGTAAAATGCAAATTATTTTTTATAGTAGTATATGAATTCACGCTATTTTTTTAGAGGAGAAGGTAGTATTATGGCATTCCACTTACATTTTGTACAATAATTCAGTTAATAATTAATATTTAAATTTAAAACTTAACAATTACATTTGTCAAAATGTTGTTCAATCGATTCTGGGTTCAAAGTTATGAAATATTTATTACTTAGGACACTATTTATAAAAATATAGCGACACTACTATATAATGGATCGAAGAAAAACAGGGGTGGTAATATGGCCTTTCACAAAAATAGATATAAAAAATTGGTTTTGTTTAAAAAACAATATTTGATTACAAAGTTACATAAAAAATAAAATATTATAGAGTGTATATATTCAAATTATGCAAATATATATATGTTCCTATAACTCCTGTCGCATATAAGTTGTTCAGTACTAGAAATCTATATGCATGTAATATAAACTATAGATTAACAATAGATCTACAATCGATTAGAATAATTATTTTGTTATGAAAACTTCGATAAAGATCCCGTCAGCAATCAGCACGTATAAGGGGACTACATTAACAAAATGTCATATTATTGTTTAACTTTGGATAACTCGAAATATATACAGCAAAATAAAATATTAAATAACAAAGAACACACTCAAACATACGTATAATAATACATTCATCACTTATTACATTCTTTCTACATTCTTCTTTATTTAAGAAGAATGAGGAGGTATATGTAATTATGCTAAAATGTACCTTAAAACGTTTCAAAATGCTTGAAAGTAAAAATTCGTTATAAATGGTGATTATTGTGTATTGGCATTACTGACATATTAGCGTCATGATGTCAGAGAGAGGAGAGCTACTGAGTAAATAATTCCATAAGTAATCACTCCAGAATACGCCACTTAATAGCAGAAATGTTAAGAGGGGCCCCCCATTATATCTGTACTAGCCATAATACTATCTTCTTCTCTAGTATATAAATTTGCGTAGTGTATAAATTTACACAAAATTATACAAGCAATTTAAGATCCAGTTAAACCGTTAAAGGCACTTATTTCCTATTGATTGTGTTTTCATATGTACGGTCTTACGAGATTTAATATTGCAAAGTATTTTGTTTTAAAATAATTTTTTATATATACTTTATATAATATATATATATATATATACTTTATATAAATATATATATATTTATATTTTTTATATAATGCTTTATCTTATATACATCTTAATTGCAGTTCCAACTTGTTCTTCCTTGTATGAAATGTCATTACTAAATGTCATCGTATACATTATAAAAGATTAGCTTAACGTTTAATTTATACAAAACTTAATTTATAAAATACTTATGTCCATTTCCACCAACGTAGATTAATTTTAATCTCAGCTCAATTTACTCTTCGTCTTTCTTTAATCTTTAGAATTAGAAAAAGACGAAGAGTAAGTTGAACCGAGATTAAAGTTAATGTACATTGATGGAAACGAGCATTAGTATCGCTGTTTGAGATCTGATTTGCATAATTTCGACATCGTAAGGATTAATAAAGATAAATATTGCAAAGGACTTACAACTGCGCAAGATGAATGATATCGATCCTTCCTTCGAACGATGAAGCGGTCAGTTTCTCCGAGAACGGCATGCAAGTGCCCTCGATATCCAAATGCGAGTCGGTAAAAGTTGAGTGATTACGTACTACATACTTGTTTTTAACTGTTGAATTACCAGTTGGATGTCTTCTTCGTCTTGCACAGTCCTGATTCGAGTTCACAAAAGCAGAGACAAATTCTACGGCAAAACGCTAACCGGAACCGAATATTTTGAGAAACGCAACGAGAAAAACTAATTTCTTCTTGAAAATAAAGCGCATTTTCAGCGCGAGGATAATTCGCGCTCAACTTTGATACAGGAATCAGCTTTCTCTGACAATTACAAATGATTTATCGTTAGAAATGCGGGTGACTGTCCGATTATCCAGAGTGTCGACCAATCGACTTTCCTATTCAATCGTATACGTAGTGTCTTTAATTTATTCAAATTATCAGTATTGCTAACTTTTATATATAATTAGTACGTTGGAGTGAATAAACATTCGTAACTTCTGTGACTTCATAACAGAATAGATTAAAGAAATGACTATTACAACTCCAGACGGTCAAGGACTATCGAGACGTGACAGTGTGATTATCTAATATAAGTCAAGTTTACTTGGATTTGTAAAAACTGAGATTTTAAAAGCTGATAATTTCTCTCTCTCTCTCTCTCTCTCTCTCTCTCTCTCCCTCTTATTTAAATCAGTCAATTATTGTTCTAATGAAATACGATAGTCTTGAGTCATTGCAATGTCGCTTTAGATGTTTATCTTTGTCAGAGTTGAATGACTTTGTCTTGAGATATTTCTCAAGTTTATTATTATAGAAACAGCGTGTTATGAAAATTGTATTTACATTTCAGATATTATATTTACAAGATTGTTTCTCCGCTGAGGAATGACTAGTCATAAATCTGTAGTAAGTTGTGCAATTTGTAAATGCATATTAAACAATTTTTATTTTTACCAGAAAGTATTTCTTACAATTGCTCTTCTTAAGATAGATCATTCCCATTGTCTTTTTTTAAATCGTGCCAAATCATTGCAAAATTGCCACTTTCCTAAATTAATAATCCGGAGCAATTAGTGATGCAGCCGTTCGAACGAGTGAAAGTACCTAATTGAATTAAACCTCGTAATGACGAGCAGACGCGTAGTGTTAAATAATTCAGATCACAAAACATGTTTCTAGCTTTTAAAGGTTACATAAAGTACATCGTAATCTGTTGCACGATTCCGATCTACGAGCTTGACGTAAACTGCGCTATTATTTCGAGCACGAACGAAGAAATGACGAAAAATCTTGAACCAGCTTGGTATATATATAAACTACATTTTCAAAAAATAAACTATTTCCTGAAAATCTAGACAGAAATGATATTAAACAATTAAACAAGTGTTATTGTATGTCTCAATAATAATAATAATAATAAATAAAAGATTATAAAGAAAATATTATAGAGAAAAATTAAGTATTACCATTTTTATTAATAATTTTAATAAATAATAATAAAAAAATTATAACTGTACATTTATTTTAATTGCGCAGCAGTAAAATATATTAATAATACTGTATTTTATATCGCAATTTGTATAAACATACCTATAAAATCTAAGGCACAAAAACTTTAATTTTTAATAATTCTTTATTTTCCTTTGTCAATTATACTCCATGATACAGCGCAGCGCACAGAGCAGATTATCTTTAACGAAGATTAGTGAAATCTTTCGCTTCGTTCGCCAAGCAAGCGCTTTGAGATCGAGAGTGATAGGAACTCGGACATTATACTGTAGAGAAATGTTAATAAAATCTCTCAGCCACGCGTAGCTAATTTCACACGAGAAGGAACCAAGGAGGAGAAAGACCCTCCTCTAAACTCTCATCGGATTCCTCTCAAACGCTCGCCATTTATTTCACTCCCCTCTTTAATCTACAAGAAACTTTCTTCGTACCTGTTTGGTAACTTCCCACCGATATATGTATTCCCATATCGAGTTCGATGTATAGTAAATCTGATGTTTAATTATGCCAATAGTCACGGAAATTTATAATCAACGTTGCATAGAATTCATTCGAATAGTCTAGTGTTAATGATATCTTGAAGCAGTAAATTTTGTTACAAGACGCTACGATGCCAGATATATATCTTTTTTTGACGCTAATGATCGAATCTAAAATAATTTCGTATTTGATTATTGGAAACTTGGTCGGACATCGAAAGTGATGAAATGATCGAGAATAATGATGCTACTTTAATTTATTCAAAAAGAAAACGTAACAGGACTCTCTTGATATTAAAAATACAATCTACAATAAAGTCAGCTAATTTTGAGAATACACAACTCGTATATAAGTTTTATATATATTTTACTGTACTTCAGTCAAAAAGTAAAATCAGAAATATAATTACACACGCACGCAATACATACGTACGCACGCAAGAACATTTTTCTGGAGAGAAATTAAATGTTGTAAACAATATTAAGTGAAATGTTTGTAGTACAGGCAATTTGGAATTAGTAGTGTAAGTAATCTCTATTGCGAGATAAAGTTTCTCTTTGAAATACATAAAACTAATGTTCTAAATATCTTTTCTCTTTTTGAATTCGCCTGTTGAATTCAGAAAATTTAATTCCGAATAAAAAACGGAACGAATTTTTAATTTGATGCGATCTTGATGATCCACACCGTGATGTGGCACGTCTGCGTGCGTGCGTTGATTATATATCGGCGTTATCGAGAGATAACGCGACAAAAATAGTCTTGAGACAATAGCAGTCTTAAGCTGGAAATGCTGGGATTCCCGTTTTCAAATATTTCCTCACAATTATGCAAAGTATATATACGAGGGTCGTTTGAAAAGTCCGTGCAAAAATAAAAACTACTTAATTTTTTGAGGTAAACTTTTTTTATTTTTCAACATAGTCACCTTTTAGGCTTATACACTTCGTCCAACGCTGCTCTAATTTGTTGATCCCTTCCGAATAATAGGATTTGTCCAAGTCTGAAAAATAGCCATTTGTTTCTGCAATCACGTCCTCGTTTCCATAAAATCTTTTTCCCGCCAGCCATTTCTTCATATTGGGGAACAAATAGTAGTCCGAGGGAGCCAAGTCTGGAGAGTAGGGGGAATGTAAGACGAGTTGGAACCCTAATTCCATTAATTTTGCGACCACAACTGCTGAGGTGTGAGCTGGTGCGTTATCGTGAAAATCACTCGACTTCCTCGATTCAAATGAATGCCAAACACAAACAAATAGATCGATCTGGCTGTAACTTGGTGTGTGTTCCTCCAAGAGATGCTACTAACTAAATCTAACCTTGATACGCGCCAGTAGTGCTATCTCTCTGACTTTGCACGGACTTTTCAAACGACCCTCGTATATACGGCGATTAATATGCTAATAAGTCCGATTCGCTTCTCTGTCTTTTTGTATGTTCCATTCATTCCGCGGCTACGTGCCTGTTAGTCGAGCCTATTGCGAGAGGGAAAAGTGGATGACGATTGTTCAGCATGGTAAAACGTCCGTGGAAAGTTCTAGAGGAATGCGTACTGACCTTGATTATTTAAAGTATCTGCTTGGACGACGCCGTCGTGTGGTCGTCGGTTTCACGTTATTTACTGTCTTCGTCTTATTACGTTCATAGAAATTTTCAAGGTTGTCTAAGTATTTGTGCAGGGATGTATTAGCATCCTGTTTGAGAACCATCTCATTGCTGGTTTAATAAAAATTTATATGTAAATAGTAATTATCTGAAATGCAGTTAAATATATGAGAAAGAGAGATATTGACAAGACATTCTGTTATACTTTTTTTTTTAGCTTCAACGCGATCTTATTTCTCTAAAAATTCGTGGTAATTATCTAGGATACCTCTCAACCCATCTAAAATCTTAATAAAAATATATTTATTTGATGTGCTTTCATTTAAATTTTATCTTGAATACAATTAATAATACAATTAATAATAATTATCTTAAATATTTGAATTTATGACATAATCTAGAGACAAATCGACAAGATCCTGATAAAGTACCTTCTTTTGTACATCCAGCTCAATTTGCTTTTGAGTTTCAGCATGATCTTGTTTTCCTAAAAATCCATTATTACCTAAAGTATAAAATGATGTAACAGCATCTCTTCCTGCTTGTGAATTATTTTTTCCGTGGATAATAAAAATTTAAGTGCAACTAATAATTATTTTGAATACATTTGAATATACGAGGTGTATCTGGAGATAAATCGACAACACGGGATCTACAATAGAAGTCGTAGCGGTCGTAATGCTTTAAGTTGCAGAAAATTAATCAATCACTGTCTATGAGAAGAATAATCGACTAATGATTGGTCAATTTTCTACGACTTAAGATCCTACGACCGCTACAATTTATATTGTAGACCCCGCGTAATAGAGCATGTTCTTTGGTGCAAAAAGATGTACGTACATTCATTTCAACTTGTTTTTGACTTCAGCATAATAATCTTGTTTCCCTAAATTTATCTATATTCCCCCTTCTTTAGAATTGAAGAAGAGGGAAGCATAAAAGTCAGGAATGAAATTAATGAAAATCTTCGACGTGACTGAATGTAACATTATGCGATGAGCACGATGGGTACGTGAGAACTCATTAGACAATATGCTGAATACGCTTCCCAAGTATCATCAACGTAATACGCAATCAATGGTTAATAGCATCTCAACATTCACATAATCAAATGCGTGGATGTAACGTGTTCCAAAACACGCGCGAGCAGTTTCGCACGTAGACGTAATTGTCCGCAATTTGAACGAAGTGTACATCATACTCTTTCAAGGCGACAACTTCTTCGACTTATTACTCGAACAATCTGTGTACCAGAAGCAAAGGTGTTTTGTATTGGTTTCCTGATATTTTGGAGGCCTATATGCGTACCAATGCTAACATCTAAATTAGCGTATGTGTCGTAATGATGTACTTCAAGATAAATAGAAACTCTGATATATACATACATTAGCTTATGGGGATATTGTGCGCACTATTGCGTGCCAGCAACTTTTACCATACGCCATGTATGGTACATTTGGCATTCGCTCTTTCCCTTAGTTGTTCATAACCGTTTATGGTTAACCATGCCACGCTTAGGCGTTACTGAGAAAACGTCGGATAATTAAATCAAGACTTTTCTTAATCATGAAAGGTTTCTCCAAAATAATTACTTTAAGTTCAGTAGCCTCCTTCTGCAGTAATAGAGGAAAAATGATTTATGGATTTCTCAATTAAATTAAATTGACGTCGCGCAATAACATGTGATTACACGACACGACAGTGCATACTAGTAACTCGAAAACGTGATAAAATATGAGATGAGAATTATGAGTTATTTTCCGTTCTACGATCTAAAAGCATCTATCGGATTCTAGCGCGGAGAATCGTGAGAGTAACCTTGATTCCTTT
Organism: Trachymyrmex septentrionalis; assembly: GCF_001594115.1. Taxonomy (NCBI): domain Eukaryota; kingdom Metazoa; phylum Arthropoda; class Insecta; order Hymenoptera; family Formicidae; genus Trachymyrmex; species Trachymyrmex septentrionalis. The sequence goes on along the minus strand of NW_017305397.1, from coordinate 990,030 downwards.
GATCAGATACGTGCATTAGAGCACACCGTTCATCGAAACGGACATCAACATCGATGAACATGGCGAACGATTCCAGAATGTGGGTCGACCAACGCTCACGGAGAAAGTGTATTTTCCCACTCCGTGCCTCTTAACATTCGATATCGTTCTTCGAGAACGACGGAGTCACAGCGTATCTTCTTCGTTCTTCCTTCTGAAAGTATAACTGGCGAGCAGCAATTTCATTCATGTTGATTCTTCACCTGCTACGCCCGAGCATTCCTTTCGAGAAAGAACGCTGACTTCGTTTATTGCGACTAAATATAGAAAAATAATATATCTTCGTCGCTCGAACTTTTTAAAGACATCTTATAATTAGTGTGTACAATGAGGAAAAAAAAGTGTTAACTTGACTAAATGCGTTTAGTTCGTAATGATTATTAGTTCAAATATTTATGTACTTAGATTAATAAAATCTTGTAATTAAAAACATGTTCTTTGTTTGAATTAACAAATATTTGTTTAACAGCCCGTGATCGCTATCACCCGAGAAATCTATTTAGTTAAATCAATTAATTTTTTATTTGGATATGGGCAAACAAATCTTTGGTTGATGCAATAAAATAATTTAGTTGAATCAAACACTTGATTATTGTAACATTTTACTTATTTTTGATAACATTGACATCTAACAAAGTTGTGTACAATACAATAACCAAATGTTTGACTTCAACTAAATTATTTTATTGTATCAACCAAGGATTTATTTGTCCATATCTAAACAAGAAATTAATTGAATCAATTAAATGAATTTTTAAGTGTACATTTAGTTGAATCAGCTAATATTTGTTTTGAAGCTGGCTTGAAACAGCAACTTTTTTTCTTAGTGTACATTTAACAAAATAAATTTTAACTTTACAATTAAAATGGGTGAATTAATATATATTTTTATAGTAATGTAGACTGATTATGCACAAGTAATTTATGTATA
>NW_017305397.1:988137-989005 GCF_001594115.1 Trachymyrmex septentrionalis | reverse complement strand
ATATATTAATTATATTTAACGTAAATAAATAATATTTTTAGGTCAATTAATAATTAATAAATAATCATTTATCAAAATATTAACGATTGTAAAGTAGAGATTGTATATATGTAGGTACAGTAGATGTTAATAGGATATATAGATTTAGAATTCAAAACATTCTTCTAAAATGCCATTGATTATTGCGAATATTATTGAACGATTTTCCAAAGAAAGTAGCAAGAAACCTGGATGCCAATCGTGAAGTGAAAGCTATCTTTCTGGTGAGCAAACAAAGTATGGCTGTTAAGACTTTAAAGATTTGGCAACATGCACTTTGTGCGTTGACAAACAGTTTTATTTCTTGAGAGGGACATCAAATATTTCGCGTAATATGTCACGCGCATCAAGGGAGTCGCAAAAACCACAATACAATTTCCATACCGTTATATTGCTTCGTTGGCTTGACTTCGTTTTGAAATCAGACTCGTCTCGATGGTCCATCCTTTTAATTGCATATATATATATATGTATATAACGTACTCTTGTCCAAATAATATATGTAAAAATTATTATTCGAGGAGAGTGGAGGAATATTATATTCCAATTATAAGGAGAAGGTGAAAGAAGGAGAAAGCGTCCTTCGATTCAGGTTGAAATTTCGTCTTGTCAGTTTTCTTATGTCACGGGTTGTTTGTCGTCACGCAGCCTGAACTTCAGCCTTGCACCTTTACGAGAAAGAGATGAAAATGTGTCTAGCATGCTTGTACTGGAGGTTTTATGATGCACAATCGCTGCCGTAAATGGATAGGGCTAATAGATGTGTTCTATACTTGCTGAAGAATTAATATAGACATAGAATGTACCAAAGCATACTGACGAGAAGTGA
>NW_017305397.1:977447-988037 GCF_001594115.1 Trachymyrmex septentrionalis | reverse complement strand
AATATACAAGAAATTAATCATTTAATTTTTTCTTTCAATTTTGATAAAAATTGAAATTATAAATTATTATATTATTTATTCTAATCGAAAATTTTATTCACAAAATAAAACTTATCCAGTCAAATAAAAGTGATAAAATACTTTTATTATGTACAGTAAAAATCCGGATTCTTATTTTGACTCTATATAAGATGATTGCATTATATTTCTACACTTACAAATGTTTCTTTCTTCACGACGTTTTCTACTACTGCGACTAGAGTTTTAACTGACTTTGTAGTAATTTCTTGATCTCTTCTTTCTCTTTCTTAAAGAGAAGGTACCAAGTTAACTTTGAGTTAATAATTTTGTTGTTTGTTTGTGAGTTTAAGAGATGATGTACTCTGTGCTCTTGCTTCTATTTTATTGACGGGTTGCACAATTACATTTACGTATATAATTATAACAGAATTCACACATTCTTGTATTTTACGCGAGTCACATTGTTGAGAAATTGGTAAAGAAACTATTTAATTTAGTTTAATTTAGGATTACTATTTAAATATTAAGACTTTAAATACAAAGCGCCTTCCCGGTCCGAGTGTTAAGATGTTGAACTACTATCTAATATACATTCAATTAAATTGAATTAATATTTCAGAAATAAATTGAGAGCCGATGAAATTATCGGATTCACACAATCAATCTGAAACAAATAATCCCCCCAAATTCTCCCAAATCTTAAAAAACTGTAATAAACTTATTGCGAAAAATATTGCCTCGGCCGGGAGTCGAACCCGGATCTCTTACATTCCGTGTGAGCGTCCTGAGCCTTTAGACTACCGAGACCTTAGCAACACTCTTCGCGCTTATACATGCGTAACTCACTATATATATCGGTTATTGCGAAGAGTGTTTTCTGTGCATCCTGAATACTACTCAATTCAGAATTGTGAATAGGAAGTACAGTTTTTTTAATTCAGTTAAATTCAAAAATAATATCAGTAATTTCTGTGCAACGTGAATATTGCTCAATTTAATATTCTAAATATGAAATGCAGTTTTTCAATCTAATTGAATAAAAAAATTTTTATTTAAAAATGAACCATAAATGCTACTTAAATTATTCAAAATTATAAGTAGGAAATTTTTTGTCTTAATCCAACTAAGTTCAAAAAAGTTGTAACGTAAAAATAATTGAGCTATGTTCTTCTTGTTTCTTTTTGATTAGAAGTAAAATGAATAATCGAATGTGAACACTCGCAAACTAAAGTCGAACACAGCCCAAGCATTAGGCTAATTACGGCGCGCGACCAAGCGAGATTAGATTATTCAATACTTTTATTATATCTATATAATTTCGTTACTAGGTTAGCTGGTTGTAATTGAAGTAGAGAATGAATAACACATTTATCAATTGAAGAAGTGATGTAGCGGGTAACGTAGAAGATTTATAATCCAGAGGTGCCAGTTTTCGAATCTCACTAAGGTGCGTTTTTTAATATCAATTTGAAATAGTTAATTTCAGGTATAATTATTATAAATGTCTTAGGAATAAAATTTGTAATCTTTAAATATGAATGTTTTTTTTTTTTTTCGAATATTAAACTAGTATCAGCTCGGATCCAATCCATTTCAATCCATTCAATCCATTTTCATGGATTTAAAGTACGCATTAAAAAAATTTTAATCCATTTTAATCCATTCTCATTTGCTGGGGATCGAAGCATTTTAAAAGTAAGTAATTATGTATTATATCAGTCATTCAATGCATTTGCCATAAGACATCATGCATAAAATTCTAACTTTAGCTCTTTCTTTCTTAAAAATTACACGGTCAATCGGTTCGAAATTTTAAAATAGTATTAGTTCCATTTTAAATAATATTCTGTGTAACTTTTAGATAGATCAAAGCATTTCGATTTTTCGATCGTACCTTTTTAATTAGGTAATTTATAATTGAGAAACTAAGACTTATAATTAGAAAATATATTATTTACAATCTTTCCATATTTCTACTTCGTTGAATTTCCAGTTATCAAAATCGCAGCACAGCAATGTTTATCTTATTTTCGTTGCTTTCAAATGAGTAATATCTCCTTTTCCTCCTTTTCCCCTTTCCCCGCTTCGTAACATCTGCAAACATATTCTTCCTATTCTTGCTGGATTTATTATTACCAGTTTCTTGCGCCGAGTAACTAATGGCCTTTTCAATTGAGATTCTTTGTGCAACGGTCTATCATATGCTCGTTTACGTCGCGCTTACATCGTAGGTGTTGAGAGGGTTCGAAGGCCGTCACGACTATTTCTCCCTCCATGTTGATGATCTCCGGCCAAGTTTATAACATCGCATTGCCACAGTCCACCTCACGGCAAGTGTCGGACAGCGTCCAGTCATGTAATCGCGCTTTCACCTCTTACAGACATGCCGAATCCGAACTCTTCGATTTAAGACGATCTATGAGCTCCACCTAATTCTCAATCCGCAAATTCATTTCACACTTACTTCGCAGTCATCGACATTCACGCGGCGGGAGATCGCGTTTGGCGAATGCAGACATTTGTACTTTTCCTCCCCGCGTTCCTAATAAACGAGAATGGATTAAAATGGATTGAAATTTTTAATCCATCCGGATGGGTTTTAAATGGAAAACGATTTTTTTATTTAATTCTATTCAATTGGATTTGATTGCACTGAGAAGAAAATATATATTACCCTATATTTAAATAAATATTCGTTTGACTTAGTGCTAACTAAACATTTACTTACGATAAATAAATATTTATTTAATAAACAAAAATAATCGTTAAATCAGATTAATGTTTTTTACATCAAATAAACATATCTTGGTATAGGAATATTTAGACACTATTCAAATACATGATTTATTAAAATTCAATACTTTTTTCAGTGATAAAAAACTGCATTTCCCTTATCCAGAATTTTGAATTGAACAATATTCACAATCCACATTAAAAACTGACCTTATTTTAGATTAAAAGGCATAGAAAATGTGCTTCATTCAATTTTTATAAATGAATAAAAAAGGCATTAAAATGGATTTTTCAGAAGTACGCACTTGTGAACGTTGAAATAAATCTTTTTGAATTCATTTTAATCGATTTTCGTTTATTGGGATATTGCTGTCGCTTGTTTAGGCAACCGAATCGAATAGCTCAATGGAATTCAGGTAGCCGTAATAAGATGAAACGCCGGTTAACAAAGTTCTGCAAAAGATCTATCATTTGAAGCTACTTTTTCTTCGTTATGCGCAAGTTAGCTCCGTTCAGCCGTTAATTGCAGGTGCGACTCGAAGCATTGCGACAGAGGCGCACTCGGAGGAGGCATGCGATTTCGTAATATCGGTTTCTTACCTCTTTAGATCATCGCTGTAATGTGATCCGTTAAGCCTCTTCTTTTTCATATTCATATGAAAGATAGTTACAACAAAATGTCTTTATCTCTTAAATTATTTATAAATTAATTGAATAAAATAACTTGAAAGTCATTCGGCGAGATATCAATGATGTTCTAGAAAGTGGATATGCTAAAAATATATCTCATTAATATGGAAATGACTTTTTAATTGACGTCGAAGGAGATATATTACACTTAATTCATTGAGAGAAAAGTATCGAAATTTGTGCCTGTAATTGCATAAAAAAATAATTATGGTTAAAAGCATCGTTTTTATAGTTATTATTGCTATAATGTTAAGTAACAATAACCTTGTATGAATAGTCGTATCGTTTTATGGTATAATTTACTCTATGTAAATATGATTTATGTGTAAAATAATCATACAATTAGTTGAATGTATACATATTGGTCGTTACAATCATAATTCAGTGTTCAGGTTACTATAATTCATATGGTCAAATCAATTATAAATTTATGATTGTCCTAAAAAATGATTATAAATTATAGTTAAGTTATGGTTATTTCAACCATTTTTTTCTTTCAGTGTTCTGTCCACAACATTTTATTTTATATATTTTTTATATTAATTAAATTAATTAAATAATTTATGTCTTTTAATATTTTATTAAAAATTTATTAATATAATAAAATATTCAGTTTAAATTGATTTTAGAAGTTATTGTCACATTGTTATTTCAATAACATTGTCATTTAATGACTATTGAATGGTGATTGGTATATTTGCAATTATTCCTATAATATATGCTAAAGTTTCTTCATGAATTATTCGCTTGATTATTCGCATGATTTAGAAGCTTTGACATTTTTATCTATTGTAGTTTCAAAGGGATGTGATTTCAAGGTCCGATGTGATAAATAAGTGAAAAAATCTAAGAAAAAAATAAAAGGAACATTGTGGTGTGGTTTTCTCGGACAGGCTATATCTTTTTATGGGCCGTCAACGACGGACGCAAACGGATCTTCGTCACGCTTATTATTTACCGGTGAGAGCACAGAAGTAGGATTTAGGAGCGTCTCGGTATGCTAGTTATGGCCTAGTGTCACTCTCCATTTTGGAGTTATGCTAACTGTTACGTGATATCACGTGACAGACAGCTTTCATAATCGCCTAATAGTGATCTAGCCATCGACAAGGCCACAGGCATGCATCTTCATCGACATGTTAACGCAAAGTCAACGCGATTCTACATGGCGTGCATGGCAAGTCAAATGTTGCATGTGCTGAAGGTATTATCGGTCGTACGATAATTGAAATACTTTTGTAGAACACATGCTCATGAATGAACACCCCTGCCATTGATGACGACATCGCGGTAACGCCCATAAACGATGGACCGCTTTCACATCCAGCATCGTCATATCGTTACCCCAATTTCCCCGGCTATCGTTTTTGGTTGGTACGCTTATACGTGAAAGTTATATTCTGAAAATATGCGTTGAAAATCGTATAATGAATAATGAGCGTTTGCTTCACTTATATTGTGTATTTGTTCTATGAACAATTTTTGCAATTAAACGTCGTATTTATTAGGCATTATTAGCGTAAATAGAAAATATGCCGTGTGGACCAATAATTGTAATGACCATTAGACTAGTTCTAGGATAAAGGAACATTTAGCGCGTTCACGCTGGTTGCACATGTTTTTCTTTCCTTGCAAATTCGTGATTTCCTTTGGCGTTAGCCTTGAGTCGAGTACACTCATGAGAGACCAGTAAAAGTCAGATGTAGTGAACTTGCTTATTGCCGCTATGGCCAGTTATTCAGGAATGTAATGAGCGGGAGATATATACAACGTGCATGGGCACATGGAAATCGTCAGACACGCATGGACACACATTAAATATGATTGTTGCTCAATGTTACATATCCTCCTTGACGAACAAAGTGGCGGCTATAACGTTTTAAATAAAAGGTGAGACATCGGTATGACATCCAGGTCATGGGATTGTCTTGAAATATTAAATCTTTGTTATATAACATCGATACATTTATACATACTATTGAAATTTATATTAATTTATATATATATTTAAATAAATTATGTAAAATTATGAATATATTTTATGCGTATCTTTCTGCGTATATTTTATAATATGGCAACATTACTGGAAAAAATGTGAATCTAGGATTTTGCTTAACTTAATATTATATGTCATCTAAAAATCTATAATATAATTTTAATAAATTATATCCAATTTGAGTTAATTTTAAGCATTTTTATACCCAACAAACGAGAATAGATTGTGATGGATTCAGATTTTCAGAAATACGTATTCATAAATATTAAAATGAATTTTTTTCAATCCTGAATGCATTTTTATTTATTTATAAGAATTGCATAGAGCATATCTCTATGCCTTTCAATTTAAAAACAATATTAGCGTTTTCTGCGCATCGTGAATACTACTCAATTCAGAATTGTGAATATGAAATGCAGTTTTTCCAATTCAGTTGAATATAAAAATAATATTGATCATTTCCGTGTATAGGGAATACTGCTAAATTCAAAATTTTGAATAGGAAATGCAGTTTTTTAATCCAATTGAATAAAAAAAGTTTTTCTTTTAATGGCCCATTTCCTTAAAATGGGCCATGAATACTATACTATCCAAAATTGTAAAATTCATTGTTTCATTTAAAAATGCATCATGAATGCTATTTTATTCAGAATTATGAATAAGAAATTTTTCGTTTTAATTCAACTGAGTTAAAAAAAAGTACCGTAAAAATATATCGTGAAATCTACTTCATTCAATACTTAAAGGAGACATAAAAAAGAACTACATAAATATATGCAATAAATGTTACACATATATAAATTTCTTATTTTTAATTAATAAATTAATCGTTTTTATGTATATTTTATATTAATACGTTTCCTTTATTATATAGCTAGCGTAATTTTTTGTATAAAAGTTTTAAAATAATAACTATAGAATTTTATGTAATTACTACTTTAATTTATTTAAACTTTTACATGTATACAAATTTTTTATATGAAAGCCAATCTATTTTTATGGATTTAAAATACGGATTCGGATGGATTGAAAATTTCCAATCCATTTCAATCCATTTTTGTTTGTTGGGTAAGTCGCCACTGCTGCTATCAAATATATTGTTAATTTGACTAAAACAATAGCATTAAATAATTTAACTCAAGAAACTGTATTATATAAATGTGACTTAAATTTAGTGTTTATTATTTATTTAATGTGTGTATACGTTATATGCATACGTATATGGACGATGTTTACTTTAAAATTAACCACAGAAATGAATTGATTTATACCTAAAAAATTAAAAATAAAATGTTACTTAACTCAGGGGACTGGATTGATATTACTCATCGATATCTATATAACAATATATGTAATAATATTAACGGACAAGAGAAAGGGATAGATAGTTTAGATAAATCTCAGCGTTATTTATTGAGTATTCTGACATTCCTTTAAATATGCTGAAATAATTACAGTTACAATAAGCAAAAGGTGAGTGTCAACAGAGAACTCAGGTATAGAGATGTATAGGACAGGATACAAAAATTTAAAGACTTCAAACAAAAATAATAAAAAAATAACATAGAAATAATAAACAAACAAAAATAATAAGGCACGTAGAAAATTAGATAAGAAATACAAGATAAGACTAATTGTAAGTTAATTGAAGCAGATAGTGTCCTGGGACAAGTTTTCTAAGAACAAACATAAAGAAAAACGATCAAAGAATAGCAGAATATAACAAATGTGATAAAAATTAAAAAATACAACATGATAGAAATTAAAAAACAATAAAAAATACAAACAAATTAAAAATAAGTGAGAAAGAGAGAGAGATATTATAGGCAACATTATAAGTGCAAGTGTCATAAAAACAGTTGCTTTCCAGGGTCAGATAAATTACCACAATTGTGCACGCAAACGGGTTAACGACACGCTGACATTGTTTTTATAGGATTGAAAGACCGCAATAAAAAAGGAATATTTGCGAGCGTTATTGCAATATGCCGCTAACGCAGAAAATCAAGTGTAATGTAATTCAACTAATTATTTTCAGGTTTTTGTAGGCCAAATTCACAATGCTGCCGGTCACCAGCAATCAGTTTATTACGGCATACATGCACATTGCATATTTCTGCACGGCTAGTGAGTGTTATTATTTGCCTGTAACGGCCTCGATTAGTTCGCCGACAAATTAAACGTTACACGGCGCGAGATTTGTCTATGCGTAAGACCATAAATATTCTATCCGTAAAACTACACGATTATTATTTACACAGTTTTACCATTATCTTCGAATATGCTAAAATTATATGTTAATCTGAAATTTAAATTATGGTATGCCAAAAGTTTAAATCGATGTATAATATTTAATGTAAATATATTTAGTATAAATCTATGTATATCTATTAAATATATGACAAGATAGTATATTATATTTTTACGATAGAATCTTCTATTGTACATTACTAATGTTTATAGTATTCATTTTGCATGCATATTCATCAATCGAATGTGAGTATTATCATAAAAGATAAGCTTTTGTAATAAATTAAATTAAATTAAAAATATCGCAATTACATAAAGATTTTTGGTATAGAATGACTATTTATAGTTTCTATTTTTATACTATTTCTATATTAACACGCTGAATGCCAAGAAATCATAGAGCGTTGATCGCGAGATTTCGATGACGAAAGGGGACATCGTTGTGTACAGAGCGAAAGAATGCAGTCGTTCCCTCGAACGAATCGCTGGAAAACAGCGAAGTGTTGGTAAGCACCTGCGTTCCACCGCTACGAAAACAGTTATATGCAAAAAAAAGTTCGGTCAATAACTCCTTATGCAAATCGGATCGCGTTCAAATTGCGTATTAGATTTCATGGCTATGCGAATAATGTATAAAAAAGTTTACGCGTTTGAAAAATTTCCTTTGAAAGGAGTCCTTAGAGTATATAGAAATAGAGAAAATAAAGAAAATATTTATCTTCACATATTCAAAATTTCATCAGCATCAGGTGCTAATTGACAACTATTTCCTTTTATAATTGACAACAGATTTCTTTTGTCAAGATTGATTAGCGGTGTTTTCTTTGAGATGTGTTTTATCATTTTATAAAACTCATTAGACAGCGAGAGCTCGAAATGTGAATGAACAATATTCATTATCAGCTTCTCGTGAATACGTAAGAAAATCTTAATTAATGCGTTCTTTTCTGAGCGTTTAAGAACTTGCGGCGGACGTGTTGCAAGAGTAGTAGTTACTCAAATAGGGTCAGACCGGCGGCAGTAGTAAATCATGCGTTGCGTCGGACATGTATATCCGAGAGAAATATCTCTACTCGCCATTAACATAGTATATATTGCGCATTAAATAATTACTATGTGAAACACGATATTTATTACTGTCACACTTAACATGTTATCTTCTCAGTCGATTTATTTAATACGACATTTTTAAGGACGATTTGAAACAAATTCTTGTAAAAAAAGTTAGTGAATGGCTCACATCACAAATACTGATATTAGTAATTTAATACTTTTAATTTTTCTAGCAATTTAATATTTTTTGCCGTTCCTCATTGGTTTTCATTGGACAAAGATCTTAAATACATAATATTGATATAAAAACACACACACACACACACACACACACACACACACACACACAATATATATAAAGACTAAGAGAGACAGTACTTTCTCTTTTTTAAAATTTAATTCAATGATAACTAAATAAATCATATATATATATATATATATATATATATTACAACTAAAAGGATTTATACAATACAAAGCGCTAAAATATTCGATGATGGTCACGTTTGAAACTTAAAACAAAGTAAATATTTATTCTGATTGCGCAGTTAATTCTGATGTCATAATAGATATAAGTTTATGGTCAATATTTGACGTAATACAGAACTTTCTTTTTTTCTTCCATTTACAGAACAAAACGAATTCCCGGGATAGCAGGATAGGTCTCGTGAGGGCAACGAGCACTATGCAAACGCAAATGCCTGGATCTTTACCTGATTACCAAATCGATCCTTATACACTTATAGAAGACGACCTTAAGGATATATTTGTCGATATACGAACGGTAAGACTTTTTACTTTGATTTTATTAGAAAGTAGGATTTACTTTTCCAGTTTCTTTCTTTCTCTTTAGTAAAAACTTGTAATGAAATAAAGTAGGATTAAGTTTCTTGATTTCTCAGCCACATTATCTGAAGTATTTGTTAATATAGCTTGAAAAGTTAGTTGAATTATTTTCAAACTTAAAGGTTTTCCGTAAAGAATCAAAATTTTCTCAAATTCTCATTAATATATTAGCAACTGTAACAGCTACGTGAAATCGATGAACAACATTGTTAGTCATGAAGCAATATACGAATTAGTTACATAAAAGAAGCCGCAGGTTATTAATCCTCATTTCCATGAGAAGGCAATTGTCATTCACATGGATAGCCTCGAGAAACTTTCGGGAAGTAACAGCATACTGCTTTAACGGTTATTTATGTAATTGACTTCATCGATATTACGTACACTAGACTATTGTGAAATTATGCTAGCCAATCTACGACGAGCCCAGTGATGCGGCAAAAAACGCATGTATCAAAAAGGAGTAATTAGAGTAGACTGCGTAATCAATTTGCTTTTATTTCACATGATAGACTTGATATTTCTATCAAATCAAAGTAAAAGACATACATGTTATCTTTTTCCTATTTCTAATAATTTGTCTCTCTTAGAATTATATCCCAAAATAATATTCTTATAAGGAAAGGACCCAAATATCCTCCTCCGATATGTTGTTTTGTAAATGAAAATAAGGGACATGTATTTTTTTCAGTTGTGTTCTATCGCACTTTTAAGGAATGCATTTCTTAGAAAAAAATTGATTTTTTTTTTGGTATATCATTGAAACCACAAAAGATAGAAAAAAAGTGTTTGAAATAAAGTTGAATGATTTAAAATATACTTAATAATTGTAATTAAAAAAACTTTAAATTTTTTAATTATTATCATAAAATACTTTTTTGAAATTATTCAACTTTTGTTTTAATTTTTATTTCATTTTTTCTATCCTTGTACTTTCGGTGATATTCGCTTCGAAAGAAAAGATCGATTTTTTTCTAACGGGTTTTTACTTTTTAAAACCG
>NW_017305397.1:966354-977347 GCF_001594115.1 Trachymyrmex septentrionalis | reverse complement strand
TAGGTGTGTATATAAAATATATATATATATAAAATATATATATATATATAATTTTCAATTTTGTATTTTACTGTTTCGCCAATTTTTTAAAAATCGATACACAAAATATTGCTTCTCACAATAATTTATCTAATCGTACACTAATATTTAGAAGTAACATTGTTCCTTTAAAAATAAATATTAATATTTTTTCAAATATTATATTTTTATTGAATAAAAGATATTGTGTGAGACTTAATTCTTGAATTTCGAGCTTTTTTCTTTTGTCATTTAATATTTATTTTTGTTGTAATTTAGTTATAAAATTTTATTTAAATTTCAAATTCTATTAAATTCAATTCTTCGTATTTTTTAATTAAATAAATCTTAAAGTTCTGTATGTAACAGTGCATATACATTTTGCTGTTTCTATTTCAATCAGTGAATGACGCTTGAATTGACGCAGCTCGAGCATTTTCATTGCTTTAGTGACAAGAACAATCGTCAAGAAGCGCGTTTATAAATATTGATGAAGAGCCATGCAATTTTCACGCGGCGGCGCCTCTGCTTAAGGTGCCTCGGCCCGTAAGCGAAAGCAGCTCGACTTCACGGTCTGCATATGGTCGAGAGAAGAACTTTTACTCACGATCAATGTTCGCGTACACAGAAAACAGTGTGAAATTTGCCCAATCTATAAAAACGATATTATTCTAAATAGTTATACAATTATCACACTATAACTGCAAGATCTCGTGATCTTAAAATGTTCCAAAATATCATTAACGAATTCTTAATTATGAAAATTGTCGGTACTTCAAAAAGGAACGATATGATAAATTGCCGGCATTAGCAGATGTTGGCAAAACAAAAGAAATTATTTTCAACGAACCGTCGTAACTTCAACGTTGGTTCGTCATTTGATTTGAGGAAAGTTAGAGAAATCGACGATTTAGTATCGTGAGCACAGTAGCGATATTTGAGCGATATCGAATCTCTTCAGGGTTCGACAGTATCGACTTCCGATCGCGTGAGTCGCGCGAAGAACGATTCTAATGCAAGCTTATCGAGAGACGTAACGGACGCATACATTCTTTTAAATTTTGGCCAAATTCCAGAAGGAACTTTCAACCGGAATCGCAAGTGGAATCTAAAGCAGTTCTATCTCTCTCGACGTTGTCCTCTTTCGTTATTGCATCGGAGACAGTTGTCTGACGAATATTTAATTCACGGAACGAGTTCCGATACTGTCGAAAGGACGAGAGTAGTAAATTTCTCTTCTGATTACGCATTCCACCTGAATAGTTTTTTTTAGTTGTAACCGATCGATGAAGAGAGGAGAGGAATTACGCTGTAAAGAACGTAATTTTTCTCTTCCGTTCTTTGATCGATTACAACTAAATTACTATTTAATAGTATTTCAGTTTATACATGAAGATATAATAAAATAAATTATATTACTCTTTAAAACTTTTAGGATAAATCTTACTTTAAAGAGTAAAATCTTACTCTTAAAGATTGAAACTTGAGCCACTCTTTTTCAAGACTAGCTCTTAGAGCGAAATTCCATTCCAAAGAATTTAGAGAGTATGAATTATATAAATTTCATAAAATACCGTTTTTATTTTTTCGTGAATTATTATGCTTAATAAATATATAATAATAATTTTAAAACTTTTTTACAAATTATAAGACGTGATATTTGTACGTGCTTTGTACTTTATCCTGTATATGTATGCAGATATACCGATATTTGCGCAGTCATCGATTTTAATTTTTATTCTACAGATATTCAGATATTTTCATCAATGATATTTTTCGTTAATATTTATTCCAAGATACATGTCTTGTTGTTTCAGAGACTTATAAAAAACACCTCACTAGAAGAGTTGCAACCTATAAGCACATACTATTTCGATGGCCAGGGGAAAGCGGTACGACCCATGTTTACCATACTCATGGCACGAGCTATTAATTATCACAATGGAAGAAAGTAAGTAGGGACATGTTTCTACAAACATGTTTGAAATTTATTCATAAAGAAGCTTAATAAACGACATTATGAATTGCACGTCTGAAACTATAGTAGCAAAATGTCTAGCAAAATGCAAAAAAAAAACGTAATCATCTGCTTCTCTCGAATGTTTGAAATTAGAAGAGCGTTATATATATATATATTTTTTTTTTTTAAGACAAATTAAAGAACTGGAAAAAGATGTACTTGTACGATCAAAAATGAGAAAACAAAGTAGCGATAAATATAAAATGCGGCTAATGTATTTGTCACACCTGCTCCTTTATTGTTATAACCAAGAATTGAATTTTTAATTGAGACTTTGAAGCAGTGTTAAAAAAAATTTGTTAGAAAATTTATAATTAAGAAAATCGCGCGTGAGAGAGTCGATTCTTTTTATTAACGCTACATGCACGAATACACGAAACACAATGAATCTCCGTATGAAAACGTGTGCTCATGGCGTTTAGAAAGCATTAAAACTGTCGACAAAGTGGTACGTTAGAGATATCTATGAAAGCGGTGGTCGCGTCTTGTACAAGCATTACTACGTACGAATGCATATGAATAGGGCGGCCACCACGTGAATGAGAAGCGCTTTAATACGTCGTAACGTGTTAAACTGTTTAGGCGTGATTTTATTGTAGATTTTGTTATGATTTTCCTAGCAATAATATATTAAAATGTTCAAATTTGAAATAATTTTTCCTAATATCTTTTAACTTGTTCAATTACAAATTTGTAATTTATAGAAGTCGAAATTATTAGACTAAAAATGTGTGTGTGTGTGTGTGTGTGTGTGTGTGTGTGTGTGTGTGTGTATAGTATTTTTTTATCATCCGATAAATTTCAAAATTGTGATTATAGAACAAAATTTTATTATGTTTCGATTATTATTGAGATATTTGAGATACTTCTTCGGTGAAAGCGATTTTAAGTTTATGATTTGTTAAAGTCTATTTTTTATTATATAAAGACACGGAAATTATCAGGTTTTGAATTATCAGGATTGAAACAGGTTTATTGCTTATCTTCTTAAACAGGATGATTTTCTATGCTTATTTTAATTTATTGGTGAAGTGATGTACGAAAAAATGTCTCATTAAGAATTTTAGATTTTATCATAGATAACTTTAAAATTTGTCGGGAAATAAAAAATATTAAATGCATATATACATATATTTTTAATTTAATAATTTCGATTTGTATAAATTATGAATTTTTAATTGAGCAATTTGAAAGATATTGGAAAAAATCAAAAAATTATCTCAAAAATGTTTAATTAGATATTGCTATGAAAATCGTTGAGTAACTTAAATTTTACTTGCATAATTTTTATTGCTATAAAAAATATATATGATTAAAAGATCATGAAAAAATATATTGTTAATTATTAAAATTGTGCTGGCATTATGATAGATAGTCATGAAAATGAATTATTCTACAACAAAGGTTCTTTCTCCTTTTTTTCAGCGATTTTTTATATTCGCAACGACTAATAGCGATGATTTCCGAGATGATCCATAACGCTTCTTTATTGCACGATGATGTCATTGATCAATCGGACTTCCGTCGTGGCAAACCGTCCGTTAATGTCGTCTGGAGTCAAAAGAAAGTAAGTATCTATTTTCCTGTTCGCAAACATGATCGACATAGTTCTTTACATATCAATTCTCGGAATTGATGCTTTTTTCTTATTTTGTTTATGCAAAAAATTAATAATATAAAATAAAAAATATATATTTAAGAATATAAGTATATCAAAAATATATAAAATTATTTCATATCGAAAAAATATCAAAAGTTGTCATTGTACATTGGTCAGTAACGACGACAATGGAAATTCAAACTCTCTCTCTCTCTCTCTAAAATAGCGAAGAAAGAAAGAGGCTAATGCGATTCATGACCAAACATTGGGCTTTCTAGATTGGGATCCGGAAGCGGATCTTGTGTTCGGCATGTTTTCGTTGTGAATGTGGAAAATTTGTTAGTGTCACAAAACACGATAGGAAAATTGTTCGAGTACTATTCATAGAGTATTAATTAATGTAAAACTATTTCGAAAGTGACCACTGTTTACAAATCAATCTGGCTCATTGAAGTTATATGTATTAGAAATCGACAGTTGGAACGCGACAGTGGGCGACACGTGACGCGATCGAAAAATTCAACTCTCAAATGCATAAGATTAACGTACGACTTTCGCAATCGCTCGAATTTCATTTGCGTGCTTTTCCATACTAGCTGCGAGACATTTTCTAGCGTTTATTAATTAGCTTTCGATCGGCGTCGCGAATGATTGAGCTGCATTTACTATTAACATTCATTACACAAGTACGTATGTGCACTGGTAAGTGAAATGAAAGCGCGAACAGTGGCTAGGTCAAGAACGTGCGAAGCTATTGACTAGCCATCATTACTTTCTTCCTCCCTCTTTTCTCTGATGTACGAAGTGTCTTAAAAGTTCTTTTTGTAAAACTATGATTTCTTTGAAGAATATATGGTGCGGTATTTTTGTAAAAGATTGATCTCTATTCAGTGAAAAAAATTGGTTAATAATTATTTTTATATAATTATGCTTTTCTAGTTGTTTATTCAGAGTATAAACGGCTATAGAATTCACAAATTTAAAAATTTTTGATATTCTAAAAATATCAATCATTCCACAGAATACATAATTATAAAAGAAGGAAATTGTATATTTATGTACACACACACACACACACACATATGTGTATATACACATACATATATATAATTATTATTAAATATGTTTTATATAATTAATTTTATTATTTAAATTGAATTAAATTAAATTTATTACTTAAGAAAAAATAAGAAAATAATAATTATTTAAATTTTAATGTTTTTCTAAATATTTTCGTAAAGTATTTGTGAATAAGACCTGGTTCCACTAATATAATTAATTTTTATCTCGGTATTAAATATATGTATATAAACTTATACTATTTATCTTTTTCTAATTCTAAGAATTAGGATCTTAATAAATAATAATTTAAAAAGATAATGCGAAGGAAATAAAAGTTTATATTGCTCAGTTCTAACTTGAACTTTTAATTCATTTCGATTAATTTTTAGAAAAAAATTAGTTTAAATTAATTAAATAGTTAATTTTTCAAGAAAATAAGTTTAAATTTTTATTAAAATCTTAAAATATATATAAATATTCTTCGAATATAATTTATTTGTTAAACTTTAAGTTTATTAATGCAACATTATTGCATCACACAGCATTATGTAAAAGAGCATAATTGCGGTACATTTTGTAAAACAGTGTTGTACAAAAAGTATTGAAGTTGCACTTCTCATCTTTCTGCTTGTCTACGTTGATCTTGCGACACTAGAATTTTGTAATGAAACTTGTCGCTTTAATGTCTCTAACTCGTCGCGAATTGTAGATACATGTCGCACGATAAATGTGAATCGCAGTTCTAAGCCACCGTTGTGAAATGCAGCGACAGCTTACTGCGAACATTCGCGACCGAGCGACTGAAGACCAAATTGCATTTCTAGAAGTTCTCAGGCACTTCACAGATTTCGTATAGAATTCTCTCAGATTTCGTAAGTGCATAATCGTGAGACGTGAGGAAATAAAAGATCTGTTTACGATTCTGTAAAAATGACGTCAAGGACTTACAAAAATAGTGTCCTTGTAATTTCTTGCAATTTGTCAGTAACTGTTAGGGCAATTTGTATGATGGATTCTGATGAATAGCATGCGCAAACATTACAAGGAAGCTTCAAAAGTGTTACAACCTTGACGCATGATGGAATTAGCACCATTCAAAGAAATGGAAAGCCCAACGATGGTCACGAAAGTTCCGACGTTATTTCTTCGGTGCATTGGTTGCGAGGACAGCACAGATGTTGAACCGGTGAATTGTGTAACAGGCTCTCGCATTAACATACTGCTAATCGAGAGAATTCTTGCTGTAGTATATATAATAATTATATTCGAATTACACCTACCAGTAACAATGTTACGTGATAAAGTGGTTCGAATGTAAACTATTGAGTCAGGTGCGAAATTTATAAATAATGATTGTAAGTCAGACTGATATTATCTGAGAGAAATATCTGGGAAAGATAAAAAATATGATAGACAGGATCTTTTTTGTCTGGCATTTCTGATGTTGATTATTAAGAGTAATATTAGATATAATAATAAATTATAAGAGAGTGTAATATTAGATATGGTAATATAATATAAACTAGGAAAGTATTTTATATTCTTTCTTTTTTTATGTATCTGATACAATTTACAATGTGGTCGTTAATATTAATAAATATACTTATGCACACTGATTGAAGTGTATAATACTTCGATTCTTCATCTCATTAAACCAGAGAATGTTCCGCAACAATATGTCGTACTGAAATATAATTGTAAGTTGTTTCCCGGAGATAACATTAGCCAAAATTAATGAGCCTCGCAGGTGGACCATTGCTTTCAGCGTTGATTTATGTTTATTTAGTGGAACGTCACCTCGCTGTGTAATTGCAAGAAAGTGTTGCCGGAGCGCGTGCTATTCTTAGAAGAAAACCCTAACCAGTGTCTTTCGGTTATCGCATCTAAGATACATGAAAATAAGGCAGCACATCACTAATGCCGGATGTGAAACTCAAAATTACGAGCTGTTTGTTGAGTCACTTAGCCATTGTCATACAAAACGATCTTTTGTCGTTTTACCCGACCAAAAACATTGTTGAAGATGATGATTCGGAAGCTTTCTTTTGCGCCTCTCGGTACAAATGTCCTAGAATTATCGGAGTACAGTCTTTCCTTATGAATTTTTTAATCTGTTCGAAATAAATTTGTTTAAACCGTAGCTTATAAGCATTTAAACCTTTGTAATTAAGTAATTAATTAGTTTAATAAATAATTGAGCTTACGTAAAAAAAATTAGTTGACAGATTTGTGTTTTTTACTCAAGTATGAACCGAAAATTTTTTACAAAATTCTAAAGTGTTCTATATTCTTTCAAAACATTTATCGTAAAATATTTATCGTAGAATGTGACAGTTTTACAAGATTGAAATAAAATGCAGGAATTTTAAGTATTTTATGAAGATAAGTTAAAATTGTGAATAAAAAAAAGTAGAAAGTGTGCGATAATGTAGTATCTTAGTTTTAGATTTCAATGTATAAGGAAGTTTAGAAATCAAGGTGCGACAGAGTAAGCTACGGGTCGTTAAGAGCTGACGAGATGTTGCGGTTTCGACGCGTCGCTTATTATGTGTTCATTAACCATTTTACGTCAATCATTTTACGTACGAATTCACCGACCGCAGAGTGATAGGCTGAAACTGAATGTGCGGTACAGTTAATGAAACTTATCATTCGTATTGCGTCCGATCTATCATGACATTAAATTTCTAATATTATATCGATTTTAATCACTTTCCATCAACGATATCACGCCCGCGCGTAAATGCATTTTCAAGATCAACAAGTAAATAATAAGATGTATCGTTTTAATAAATAAATTGCGATAACACATTATAACAATGTAAGACATAAACTTCTCTTAAAGTTGGAATTAAAATCAAATCAAAAGAAATTATGAAGAATGCGCGTTTAAGGATGCGATCGAAATCTCATTATAAATGCGCTTCGAAACATTTTATTGACCAATTAGAAGAAAGAATTTTATGAATTGATAAAGAAATATTAAAGAATATTTTAGAATATTTGTAATATTACATTTATCGTACTCTAAGTCGCGTAACCAAGACTCGAAGCCATTTGGCTCCAATTTGAAGAATGTCCAGTGAAAGGAAGTCATGTCTATTATAGATCATAATCACGGAGAACCACATCAACTTTATTGACGACTTAATGTAATGAACCGAAGCGGTTTTGTTGAATCGAAACTTTTTATTATTCCTCGTATCTTTAGATATCAATGACAAATATTAATATGATTTTAACTTTTATAAAATTGAAGAACAAATGGTCACAAATGGAGGGATCTTGCTCGGGGACGGGAGCGGTGGGATTTGGTGTTTGCGGCAATGAGCTTTCGAGTTCCTAACGCCTAATAATAATAATAATAATAATAATAAAATTGAAGAACAATACTGTTACAGTGACGCTATATGCTTATGTTCTGTAATATATTGGACTGTTATAAGTAACCTAGAAGTATTACATAATTTTGACATTCAAAAATACATTACGAAAGCAAACACACGATTCAGGAATAAAAAATGTAACATACACATTGCCTTTTAATCGCGATATCATTATTTTAATATACTTAAAATAAAAATCGGCATCATAGTTGAATCAAAGCTGATTTGCATCATTCCTATGCTACATGGTTATTGAAAATTAGACATGTGACAATCAAACAGGATAACAATATAACTCGGACATTAATTGCTTATCTGACGAAGATCAATTAATTTTCGATAAGTTTATTAAAGGGTAAAACAATGACGAGGTCTTTCTTAAATGATTACCTTTTTTTTTTAGGTGGCTATGGCAGGAAATTACATCTTATCAGTCGCCTGTATGATGCTTTCCGAAATTCGTAATGATGATGTGACTATTGCCATCAGTCAGGTAAATTATTTAATTGCATTTTCAATATATTCAATAATTTTTTAAATTTGTTATTTTCCCTTGTTGATGATAGAACTTTAATGACAAAATTATCAATCTGTAATTTATGAAAATCAATGAAAGTTTAATACTTTCAGTATTTGCACTCTAATTATTACAATATTATTAGTATTTTAACAAATGAAGCTTTCAATTGTAAGACATACATGAATCACATTCAGTCATATTCATGTAAACATGTACAAAATTTAATATTTAATTATTTAATGACAGATTGAATTGCCAAGATATCTCTAAAACGTCTAGAAATTATGACTTGTGATTATGACTTGAGATTTTATGCTACTTTTAACTAGAGACACAATTGATAAACAAAGATAATAGAAAGAAATATTAAGAGAGTATATGTATCCAGAAGAATCAGAAAAATGCCTATTTTTAAGAATTTTTTTGCAAAAATTATTAGGTTTACTAAAAAAAAATATATTTCTAACTAAAAACTAATATCTGACGTAATAAATGAGTATCAACATTTTTAGTTAAAATTAAATATAAAATTTAAAATAAAATTTAATCCTTTTAATCAAAGCATTAAATTAAGTACATATTAATTTGTAGATTGTCTCTGATTTGGTGCAAGGCGAATTTATGCAGCTTGGTTCCAAAGAAACGGAAAACGAAAGGTTCGCGCACTATCTCACGAAGACTTATCGAAAAACAGCAAGCTTAATTGCCAATTGCATGAAAGCGGTGAGTCTATATCAGCAGTTGCGTGTAGGAAGTCATCGTCTATTATTTCTTCATCGAGACTTGTAAATAATTACATGGATCAATAAAAAAGTAACAACATTAAGGCTGGATTGTTCCACTTTTCAGTAAACTTCAGCTCACTGTCTTACTCTCTTACTCTTTTACTCTTTTGTTTATCCAATAGGTAAAAAATTATCATATAATTTATCTGAAGATAGAACAATCAGTTCTAAGCCTACAATAATTTGAATATTTATAACCTCTATCCCTTGCAAAGTAATTCTTTTTACATTTATGCAGCGGGTTCACCGCTTTTGCCATGTCTCAAACGTTCTCGAATCGTGTTTTGCTTGGATGTTTTTAATTCTATTAAAACGATCTTCCTTGAGCTTTAAATTTATTTTAAAAAACAAAAAGAGGTCACAAGAAACTAATCCGACGAGAGTAGAGATCCAAGAAAGCGAAAAAAGTTAGAAGCGCGAAGAAAATTATGTCGATCGTTTTCTTCGCCATCAAAGATGTAGGGACTTGTTTCTACTGATCAGACAATCAACGTAGATTTTTACTGCAATTTTTTGAGGCAGTTACGTGAAGATATTTGCCACAAACCGGAACTCGATACAGATCATCCAAGCTAAAGCACACAAAAGTGCTTAATATGGTTTGAGATGAAGAAAGAATGTTTGAGACATAACAGAAATAATAGAATTGTTATGTAACTATAGAAGGGAACTTTGAAGAGAATAAAAACCAGATTTAAATTTTGTTTTAGGTAATAAATATTCAAATTTTTATAGTTTTAGCCTAGTTTTTTCTTTGATTGATCTTTGTATTATCTTAGGTCGCCATTCTTTCCGATGTTGATGAGCGCACGATAGAGATGGCCTTCCA
This sequence comes from Trachymyrmex septentrionalis, assembly GCF_001594115.1. Lineage (NCBI taxonomy): Eukaryota > Metazoa > Arthropoda > Insecta > Hymenoptera > Formicidae > Trachymyrmex > Trachymyrmex septentrionalis. Next base: position 967,127 of record NW_017305397.1, on the reverse strand, counting down.
ATATGGCAGAAATGTTGGCTTAGCTTTTCAATTGGTAGATGATCTTCTAGATTTTGTAGCTTCTTCAACAGCTATGGGCAAACCCACGGCCGCTGATCTTAAACTTGGACTGGCTACAGCTCCGGTGCTTTTTGCTTGCGAACGGGTTGGTTGAACACAAAATGTTCAGTAAATCATAACATAAGAAATCTTTTCATTAGTTATACTACGATGTATTAGATTATTATGTTAGACTTATCGATAGGTTCTTTTCAACGTCTCTTTAATATTATTACTTCAATTGTTGCAGTATCCAGAATTGAATGCAATGATTATGCGTCGTTTCCAAGAATCTGGAGATGTTGAGAAAGCTTTCGAATTGGTGCACAAATCCAATGGTCTCGAACAAACAAGATTCTTGGCAAAGAAGCATTGTGTGGAAGCCAGCAAGATCGCTCAGTCCTTTACTAAGAGTCCTTATCAGAAAGCTCTGATCATTATGGCGGATTTGGTTATCAATCGCATGAAATAGCATCGCAAAGAACGAAGATTTTAACAGCGGAAGATACTTTTATAAGTATTTATAAGTTATACTGGACGGGGAAACGGCTAGTACAATTCTCCTGAATTTTATAAGTCGCATGCTGAGGCCGCAATCGAAGAAACATGATTTTTTGCGTTCAATATTATATCACGAATTAGAATTATATATTGTTATAAATAATTTAATATATTCGAGAATTTTTATAAAACATAATTAAATAAGAAAATTGATCTTATCATTATAATTCATG
>NW_017305397.1:954793-966254 GCF_001594115.1 Trachymyrmex septentrionalis | reverse complement strand
ATATATATATATATATATATATATATATGTTTAAGTTGTCTAAAAAATGCAGAAAATTTGCATTTTACAACAAAAGTGCCTAGACATTACGTTTACTTGGCCTGTGTATGAAGGAAAATATCACGTTATCTGATTTTATAAATCGTTAGCCGATTATGTAAATAAAGTAACCTAGCATTAGTAACAATTAGCATCGTTAATCTTCTCTGTTATGTCTCTTTTATGCATGCATCTTTCTCATGTCGCATAATACAATTATATTGCTGTCGGTTTCCAAAATAAAAATAATGCACAAAACCTATCTTGAAAACAAGTTGTAACGATAATTATTATATTTACCTCGTCTTGAAATCAAATATTGTAATCATTGTATTGCGATAAGTCAGAAAAACTGCTTGCATTAAAGGAGTCTTAATGAGAATTTATTATAGCATGGCAAAAATAAATTGAAAATTGAAAAAATATACATATAAAGTAACGGCAGACGTACAGAATTACACAATAGGAATATATCTTCGGTCTTTATGATCATTCAAATACAATATATACATATTTTTGATAAAATGGAAAGTAATTTCTATTGCAATAAAATTGTAAAAATAAATAAGAATGCCAATACTAATTTTTATTGACAGCCAAATTTAAAGTTTTGCTAAAAGCGCCGCGAAGAATATTTGCCAAAGAAGATCACAAATAGGTCTTTTTTCTCTTTTTCGCCAAGGAATTTAGCAAAAATTAACTTTGGTTTGTTATGTAATTAAAAAGAATTATTTGCCTCTTTAAGTTTTAGAATGTCATCGAAATTTATCCAATAAGATATGTTATCCAGTAAGAAAGAAACACTTTTGCCACATTTTGCTTATTAGATGAACTGCTCAAAATATTACTGGATATGTAAGTATAAATATCTAGTGTAAAATAATTTATATTTATGATGAAAATGTATATAATTGTTTAAAATGTTACACAATCCAATAGAACATTAACTAAGAAGCAAGCATGTAATTATGATCAAACGTAGATTTATAATAGGATAAGTACATGATGTAAAGAAAGAGACTGGGATCTCTTCCATATATTTTGCAATATTTATTTAAATATTGTGAGAAGTGTATAAAAATTTACTTTAAAATACGTTTATATTCAAAAGAAATATAAGAAAATTTTTTAATAAAACAGACATGTGACAAAGCACATATGCCGAATGCAATTTAAACAAAATTAAATAATGGTTTTCCCCATATAAAGTTTAGTTTTCTAACTGTTAAGCATATATTTGTCTTTTTATTTTCTTACATATTCAAAAGTTAGAAAACATTATTGATACATTTTTAGTTAGAAAATTAATTTAACGTTTAATTTCATCCAAAGCAGAACATATTGCAACAATGCAAACATTTCAAAAACAGATCTACTAGATTCGAATGTTTTGAAACATGTATTTTTGACATCTATTTAAATGTTGATATTATCTCAATGTCTACACAAGTCATTAGTTTGGAAAAAATAGTGACTTTTAAGTTTAAATTCGAAAAATATTCTGCGTTAATTTATATACCTAACGAAAATTTATCACATACGAAATCTGAAACATTTTTTAAACAAGTGCTTCTTATATTAATTAAATTGAATTGTTACTGATTGCTTTTGACTGAATATTATTTTTTGAAGATATTTATTAATCTGTTTTTATTCTCGATTATTGATAATAAAAATTAGCGTAACAAAAAGAGTATGTGTCTTATTTGGACCGAATCAATTGTTTTCTTATTTTCTTGAATTTATTATTATTACATTAGTTAAATCAGTAAATTTTTTCCAATATTTTTTGTAACGGCTCGAAAAATAATAAAACAATAAACAGAATTCCCTAATTTGAATACATATTGAAAAATAATGTACTACTAAGAGAGATCTTTAGATTTTCAAATAATGTTCATAGCAGGAATATGGTACAATACTATAATTCTCCCATTGTAATTATATTGTTGGTTGATTAACTACTTTATTATAAAACCTTAAGTTAAATATAAGTTCAATTATTGTGTTGGGATCATTAAATTCGAAAGAGTATATAAGTTTTTTTAATATCTATGTGACATTATAAAATATATCTTTTTGAACATATATATAAGGTTGTTTTAAAATTTAATATATTTTCCCGTTTTACGAATATTCTACGATCATTATATTCAATATTTTTTATGAGAAAAAGTGAACTTTTTATATATGATAATATTTTGTATATAAAAATATAAATGTAATGTCATCTAAAAATTAATTTTACAAAATATTTTAGATTTTACATTTTCCCGTATTTTGATACAAGAAATGAAATATGTCATACATATAAAATATTAATTTTCCGATGACTTTATCTTAACACTTTTAGACTTATCTTAATAAAACAGAAAAATTACTGTAAAGTCGATCTAATTACATATTAAATAATAATATTTATTGATTATTAGTAATTAAGATATGTGTACTAATGACCTTAAATACATGATGTTATATGTATTTTTGTCGGACATCGAAAACGTTCTCAGTTTTCAATTACCTCTCGAAACGATAAGATCATAATTGTATATTTTCGATATTATCAATTTATTAAGTTGTGTTAAGCACTGCTAATTATTACGAAATCATCTTCGGTGCACAATTTTTAATACACAAGGTGAGTCGCCAAAAATATAACATATATGTCAGAACAATCTGTGCAATTACTAGGATAATATAATTTATAATTAAACAGATTACTTTTTCATTAAAATTTATTTTTTAAACAATTACCAACAAGATTTACTTTTTATTTTTATATTTTTTACTGTAATGGCTTATATATTTTTATTTCCCTCTTTTATATAAAACTTATGAATAGAATTCTACGTTTATATTATACTTTTTTAAAGTTCCTATGGACATCTCAAACAAAAATTGGCATAAAGTCTTTAAAGTTGTGTTATTAATGGTGGTCTAGTAATTAATTTCGCTAAGACGGATTACAAAATCTAATGTAGTTTATCGCGTATCTGTTTTCATTCCAAAATATTCTCTCCGAAAAATCTTACTTGATATAACATAATATGTTACATGTTCTAAATATATATTACGAGTAAAAATTTCTTTCTAAAGGATATTTTAAAATGTAGCCTAAATTATGATCATGGACGTGTTGTAAATAAATTTTCTTTGTCTCACAGATTTTATTATTAGTAGCGGGATTCTTTAAACGTCTTATCGGTGATTATGGTTAATTAGCGATAGCCAATGACAGGATAATCATGAAAGAAATGTGACTGGTTATTGGAAGTTATTGGTTGTCGCTTAGTTAACGATAGTGACAATTGTCGATAAAACATTTAAAGAATCTCGCAACAGATACCTTTCAAAATGTAACGTAGAATATATTTGAATAATTCGAAAGGAAATATATACATATTTTACATTCTTCATGTTTTATTCTATACTTTTTTCTGAACTAGATGATTTTTTTTACGACAAGTTGAATATACAATACATAAATATACAACGCGAATGCTAATTTTTCTATTAAAAAAACAAAATATTTAGTTTTCTTGATTTGTTGTTATTACTATTCATTAGTTTTCCTTAAATGCCAAATTTTGTTATAAAAGAAAATTAAATAAAATCTTATAAGATTTGAAGAAGGTATATATTTATGTAATCATAAATTTATGTGTATCACAGAAACATTTTAACATACAATAATTGATATTCGATTCATACTAGATTGATGTTCTCATGTCGGTTAGACATGATCGTAAATATAAGGCAACGTGTATTCAAAGAAATATAAATAAATTTGATTTTATTTTGATTGAGTTTGTTTGTCATTATGTCACATAATATTTGACTATTTTATTTCAAAGAAAAAACAAACAAATCTTGAAAGTAATAAGTTATGACACAAATGTAAAAAATAAGTATTATGTAATAAATTATTATTTAATTAATAAATATTTATTTAATATTTACTGTTTAATAATATTTATTAATAAATATTATAATAAATATTATTAAACAATATTATAATAAACTATTATTAAATTTATAATATTAACACTTGTTATGAATTTCTTGTGTGTGTGTTAAGTAATAAATTACCAAAAATTTTTTTAACATCTTGTAATATTAGTATAGTTTTTTTTATATTCCTTTTCTGCTTTTTGTATACAAAATTTTATATACAAATTATAATGTATAAGGTTTTGCACTGCGTTTGTCAATTAAATTTTTGTTATTTATTAAAAAAATTTCTACAGATACCTGGAATGAAAATTGGTATGGGATTCTTAATGTTATTATTAAATAGCGGTCTATTGCTTTTTGGTGCGGCAGATTCAGATCTTATTTCCGGTAAAAATTTGACATATGTAAACTTACTGGAAATAGCTGGAAACCGTTTACCGGACAATATATATCCTGTACATTATACAATCCAATTAGACCTACGTTATACTACGAACACAGATATTTCTTCTCAAGGCCAATGCACAATTTTTATTCAAATTACTAGTCCAACGAAAAATATAAATTTACATGCAGATATATCACAAATACAGAAATTTTATTTTCAAGAATTGAAAACTATATATAAAAAACAAAAAGAGAAAGAATCATATGTTCCAACGTATTTTCCAATAATTTCTCAATACAATAATAAAAATAATGTCTGGGCCTTTATCTTCGATAAGGAAATACCACCTGGTTTTTACAGCTTAAATTTGACATTTGAGTATATAGAAGTAGACAGTGAAGGTCTTTTCAGAACATCATTTATAAATGATGAAGGAGATACAACGTGAGTAAAAATTAAAATGTTATAAGTGGATTGATATATTTAATTGAATATTTATAATTATGTAAAATATATTATTAAAATATAACAGATGGTTAGTCGCATTAGATTTTCTGCCAATTGGAGCCCGACGAATATTTCCTTGTTGGGACGAACCAAGGTTTCTGGCGACTTTTGAGATTTTTATAACATATGAATATAATTACACAATTCTGTCGAATACACTAATTAGACATATAACAAGTTATGTACTTGACTGGCAAAAAGCGCATATTGAGGTAATTCGAATCCCAACATATCACGTCTCAGCAATATTACTATCACCACAGTTCACCACAGTAAAATCATTGTTTTTTGAAGGTAAGAGAATTATACATTTGTAAACCCTCTTAACACATTCTTAATGATTTCTTAACAAATAATTTCTTTTTGTTATCAGTTTCTGGAACATTTTTTGAAACTAAAAATATATTCTTTAATTAATTCTTTTAAATTAGTTAATTATTCTAATCTCATGATGATCGATCTACTTATGTTCTCGCCAAATAGTCTATACATATTCCACAGAATACGTTTCACTTGGTATTTGCAATATTTTTAAAGAATTATAGATAGTGCAGTGTTTGGTCAAATCTGACTAATTTTGATGAGAAAATAATAAAGGGACATAAAAAAGAAGACTTTCAATAATTGATTTAATAGATGTTCATAAGTAAATTTCTGAGATATATTTAATGCATGATATACATTATATTAGAAGCGCACCCTGACACAAACGCCTGACCATGCCTTCTTCTTAATCTTTCTTGTGCTTTCTCCGATATGTGTACAACACGGACGGCTATGTATGTATTTATGTCCTTGTATGTACAGTCGGAGCCTAAATAGATTGCAACACGTTTCGGAATACAACTTGCTCACCGAGCGATTAATTCTTATTCATCGATCGACAAATAAGAACCACTCGCTCAGTGAGTAGACTCCATTCCTACATTAAAAAAAAAACGTGTTACTTTAATTTTTACTTTAACCTTTTAGATCCTGACTACACAAAAATAATTTTAAAAATATCTTTGGAAAATAGATAGAACACATTCTTTTATTCGGTTCTGACATTAAGATAGATATATAATCACGTTGAGATCAAAGATGCCGACATGAAGTGTCCCAACTGGTTACACGACATGCAAAATTGGAAATAAAATTCTATTCCGAATTAAAGATCGTCTAAAATGGACTTAAATTTTCTTCCTCGAACCCCTTTATTATCTTCTCATCATAACTAATCAGGTTTTGATTAGACACTATATAACACTACTGTATTATCTATAACACTATCTATATATTAAATTAAAAACAGCAAATTAGATAAAATAAAACAAAATTTGATACTTTTTTCAAAACCATTCCATATCTGATACTATTTGTAAATGTGTGAATTTAGTGGTTATTAAAATCTCTGATATATATGATAATCTGAGCGAAATTAAAATAGCACATATTTTTAGACTAAATGTAAGAGTAAAATTCCTTTACTCATAAATTAAAAGCATGTATTTTTTAGAAATTATTTTAGAAACTGTTATAAAAATAAGTAAGAAATTCTTAAGCTAATAATATAATTTTTCAATATTATAGACGATATTAATGTAAACATCACATGTAGACAGCAGTTAAACACGTATTATACCTCATTTGCACGTCTTGTTGTTGAAGAAGTCACATCATACTACATATCTCAAGAGCATCTCAAGAACATGACAGATATAACTCATGTCCTAATCCCAGGTTTCCGACACGATGCCGTATCAAATTTGGGACTCATTTATTACAGGTATTACATTTTCCTTTTAAGGAAATTATTCTTTTAAATAAAAAATGCATTTTACTAAACAATATTTCTCATATTTTACATCAAAATCTCATTTTAATTTATAAAAAAAAGTTATAACCTTTTTTTTAAATTTGTTTTCTTTATTTTAATTAATATTGCACCAAAACAAGCCCATATAAAAAAGTATCATTTAATAGCCTAATATAAAATAAAATATGATTATATAATTAAGAGAGAAACAATTAAAATTTAAAACAATTAAATAGAAGAAATAAAACCTAACAAAATTCTATTATTTTGAAATGCTTTTTAGAGAAACAGCTGTTATATTTCATGAAAAAAAAGATTCGTTAATGCGTAAACCAGAAATTGCTCATTTAATAGGACGTTCAATAGCATATCAATGCTTTAGAAACCGTATCAGTCCATCTTGGTGGTCTTACATGTGGTTAATCGAGGGTATTACAACATTGCTCGCATTGGATGCAATTGATGAGGTTTTTTTATTTAATATTATTTCCAATGACAAACAATAGCATATATATTTAAATTAAACTAATGTAGTAAAGACCTGCAAAAACTCTTTTTAAATGGTTTAGGTACTATATAATATAAAATAATTATATTTTGCAGAAACTTTACAATATAAAGCACGTCTAATATAAAATAGTTATTTATAAAATAGCAATAATAACGTAATGCAGTACCACTGTGTGATGCATATTTTGCTACTAATATGATCCGACCTAATTAATTATCGATTATATTAAAATTTTTTTACTTCTAGATTTTGCCAGGTTTCCGTATAAACGATTTGTTTGTTGTTCAAACTCTACAAGAATCTCTTCGTTTCGATGATAATTTCGTTATGAAGCCTCTTATAACAGAAATACAAACTCCTTCTGAAATTGAATCAATTTTTTCAATATCTTATTATTTGAAAGGTAAGATATTAATTGAACAGTCTATAAGTTCCCAAACGTAAATGTTGTAAAAATATAAATTGTAAGTGTTTATCTTTATTTACATATTACGTTTATATGTATTATAAAAGTGAAAAACAAATAATTCGAGAGAATAAATTTATTTTTTACAAGATTATTTATCTTTACAAATATATACGTGAATTATATTGATTATAATGAATACTTAAAATATATAATTACATTTTATAAACTGACTTTCCATAGCACCATCTATACTACGCATGTTACAACTGATGCTATCAAATGATATATTTCAAAATGCTATAAGAACATATTTGAGCGAAGAGTAAGTAAAAACTGACATATCATTATTTGTAAAATTTGTTAAGTTTCTAGCACATCTCTTCCCCCCCTCCCTCTCTCCACACACACACACACACACACACACTCTCGCGCGCGCGCACTCACACTCACACACACACACTTACACTCATACGCACACGCACACGCACACGCACGCATACGTGCATTCATGGAATATAATAATTAATACATAATAATTTTAAATTACAAATACAACATTTTATTGTGTTAATAGTAAAATTATTATAAATTTTGCAGCCCTTCTTTAAATGATATGACAATTACTGATGCTTTTTGGACTGCTATACAACGTGCTTATGATATTTCTCCAATCAGACGTGTAGAATTAAGCGTAAAGCAGTTCATGGATGCTTGGACAAAGCAACAGCACTATCCTGTAGTGAAAGTTACACAAAATAATTCTCACGTGACAATATTAGTAGAAAATATGAATACTAATGAGAAGAACTGGTATACTAACAGGAAGAACTGGAATACTAATGAGAAGAACTGGTCGATACCTTACACCATAGTTACGAATGCAAATAAAGATAGACCTGATTTTTCTTTATCAACTTTGCAGAGTAATATCTATTTTTCTTTAGTGGGAGAAGAATTAAATCTCAATGCTGGAACTAACTGGATTATAGTTAATGTACAACAAATAGGTAAATATTGATTGAGAAATGTATTGTGCTTAAATATTTAATGTATATTGTATAATATACAGAAGCCACTATGCGGGTCTCTATGTCCAGACCCATTACTTTATTAGGATGTCAATGTTTCGTGAACGTTGCAGTTCACTTCATCAGGGCGAGAATAAAATAAAAAATATCCCATAATATATTTATTTTTTAAAATAATTTTTATATAATAATTCTATATCCGGTATAATTAGAAGAATTATATTTTATTATTAAAAAATTCATACATTTTGTAATTTTATTTACAAAATAGTAACGATTGTTATAAATCTCAAAAATATAACCCTAAAGAAAATATTTGATTATCATAATATTTACCCTTACAAAACGATTCAATAGTTTTTCCCTTTAATATTTTGTTAAATTAATAAAAACATGAGAGATGTTCTAAATGTCCGAATTAATCGGGCGCGCCTCCCGGCCAACCATTAGTGGGCACGTGGCACTGAGTGTTGCATCACAAATTTATTATTTAGGAGTTATAATAATTGAATGAATAATTGAATAATCGTCATAAAAGCAAGTAAAATATATTTATAATAAAATATAAAATTAAAATTTAATTATAATACTAAATTATTTTGTAAAACTATTTTGTTTACTTTTTTGTAAAATTAAAAGTCTGGTTATATGCAAGTAGAAAATTAAAAATAAGACAAAAATTAAGAGATTTTAAGATATTTTTAAAAAAAATAAAGACATACTAATTTACAATCAAATATAAGAAAATAATAACAGTGCTTTTATAGAATAACGATATAAAATAAACTTTTTAATGCATAAATATAAACTAATAGTAATTATAATTTATTTACAACATAACTTAATCTAACACTAATCAAAAGAGATATAACATTAATACAAAATAAATTAAAATGTGGGAAGCGGTTTAACATGTCGCATTATTACAATTATTTATATAAGCAATATTTTACTTGCTTTTTGAGGCGCACGCGGCATATCGTGCCGCAAAACGTATTGATTTTAGAGAATAAAAGGCTACGTCAATTTAATAGGAAAAATACAACAAATGCGTTATCTTATGGTTGAGACGTTAAATGAAGACTAAAGGTTGATAGTAAAAAAAAGATCTGCATTATTAATGATTTAAAAAAAAAACATATTACTGTACTTAGTGCCGCGGCATTCGGAAAGAAAACACCCTATATATAAATTTTTACAACTTTATTTATAATATGTTATTTTACTTATAGTAAGTTTTTACATGATTTTAATGTGATAATCCTAATAAAGTAAATGCAATAGAAAATAAAGTACAGTAAAAGTATTATTAGAAAAATCGATCAAGATTATATACCAAAAATGAAAATAATTCTTAATTGTACAACAGGATATTATCGTGTCAAATACGATAAGACTACTTTGGGACAAATCTCGGAATACTTAAATTCGGATGAACATCATATAGATAAAATACATATTCTCAACCGTGCTCAAATTATCGATGACGCATTTTACTTTTTTATGAGAAACGAAACTGATTTGAATGTATTCTTGAATCTCACGAAATATCTATGGCGAGAGACAGATTTTATAGCATGGTATCCTATGTTTAAAGGTCTTGAATACATGTCGACTTTCTTTCATTATCAAAATAGTTCATATATAAAGGTAGATAATAATAAATTTTATCAATTTAATTAATTAATTACGTTCTGTACAATTGAGTTGATAAATTCGCAAATGAATGTATAATACTGTAATAAATATATTTATAAAATACACACCATAATTTTAGATTATGTTTAATTTATGAAGATGACAAAAAATTAATGGTTAACATATTTTTTCAAACACACATACATACACACACGCATAATTTTTTTCTTTATCAGTATAATAAAGAACCAACGTAAATATTATATTACTTAATAATTCTTATAGAGAAATATGCTGAGAATAGTAAATAAAATTTTTGTTGAAATAATAAAAGATGATTCGGATTATTTGTTCGATATCAGTTTAAAAGAAGAGATTTCAAGATGGGCATGTATTCTTGGTTCTTTCGAATGCAAGGAAGAAGCTTTCCTTAGATTACAGATACATTTAAAAAATCAAACGTAATATAAATAATTATTTGTATTTATATTCTTTGAATATTATATTATTTAATTAAAATTATTTGTATTATTTTTAATTTTTAATAATAAAAGTAATTTTCGTATTAATGCAGTGCTTAATAAATTATTTAAAGTTGAAATACTACAAACAAAATTTTCATAATTAATTTTTATATTCTCTTCCTAATATTTTAGTATTTCGTCAAGGTGGGAGGAATGGACATACTGTAATGGTTTAATGATAGCAGATAATGATACTTGGTATTCAGCGTTACATAACACACATACTGGAAAACCTGATTTACCTAATTATACGTACCTTAAATTTATGGTTTGCTCCGAAGATTTCTTTATTATCCGTAATTATATAGAGTTCATAAAGTCAGCAAAATTTTATAATGAAACACAAAAAGATTACGGCCAAGTTTACATTTTTCATTTTGTCGTTGCGAGACATGCAAAGAATGATACCATGCTTGATTATATATTAGCAAATTTGGATGAAATAAAACCTAGGTATTTTTATTTGAAGATATATATCATTTAAATTCGTAGAAAAATTAGTGTGTATACTAATAATAAAGCTCTTTTATTTACATAGAAAAATGACTGCCACTGTAGCATTAATGGATATTATTAATCACGTATATACCAAAGAGCAATTAAATAAGGTAAATTATAGTCCTTCATTGATATTATGTTTATTATTGTACCTATTTTTTTATGTT
>NW_017305397.1:940377-954081 GCF_001594115.1 Trachymyrmex septentrionalis | reverse complement strand
TTTATATATATATATATATACACATACACACATACATCATTACGTACAAATAAATATATAAAATATTCATAAACACGTATAATTATATATAATATGTTCATACATGTCCATACATCCTTCTTTCTTTTAGAAAATTACTTTTTAGTGTAATAAAAGTAATAATAATAATGAGAAAACATAAAAAATAATTGAAGGGATAGTTTTCATATTGTTTATTTTAGAAAAATCATAGATAATGTATAATTATGTATAGTTTTATATATAACTGTATATGAGCAATTGTTTTACATCTTATCAGTTGTTTGCATGATAATTTCCGAAATTCATAATAATGATGTGACTTTTACCATTAGTCAGCTAAATTATTTAATTGCATTTCCAATATAATTTCTTAAATCTGTTGTTTCCCCTTGTTGACGACAGAACTTTAATGGCAGAATTATCAATCTGTAATTTATGAAAATTAGTGAAAGTTTAATACCTTCAGTATTTGCGCTGCAATTATTACGTTATTGTTAATATTTTAACAAATAAAGCTTTCAGTTGTAAGACATATATGAATCAAGTCACATTCACACATCCATGTAAACATACAAAACTTAATATTTAATCATGTAATGATAGATTTAATTGCCAGATATCTCTTAAACGTCTAGAGATTATGACTTGCGATAGATTGTATCTCTGATTAGAGATATAACCAATAAAAGGTAATATTAAGTAATATATATAATAGCTCATTGAGAGAGTATATGTATCCAGAAATATCAGAAAAATACTTATTTTTGAGAATTTTTTACAAAAATTATAAGCTTTATCAAAAAAGTATGTAATCATAATATAATATCTGACGTATATTAGTGCGTGAAAAAAATGTTACATAAAATTTTTAATTAAAATAAATTTAAAATTAAAAATAAAATTTTATCCTTTTAATCAAAGCCTTAAATTAAGTATGCACTAATTTGTACATTGTCTCTTATTTGATGCAAGGCGAATTTATGCAGCTTGATTTCAAAGAAACAGAATACGAGAGAAACAGAATTTGCGTACTTCAAAATTATTAAATATATCTTTCTGAACATACGTATACAGGTTGTTTTAAAATTTAATGTATTTTTCCGGTTCACGAATATTGTACAATCATTATAACAACATTTTTGATGAGAAAAAGTGAACTTTTTAAAATTTTATTTTTAGTAACATTTTATATATAAAAGTATAACGTCATCTAAAAATTAATTTTACAAAATATTTTAGAGAAAATATTTACTCTAATTCCCGTATTTCGATACAAGAAATGAAAAATATACAATATTAATTCTATGATAATTTTATCTTGACATTTTCAGGCATTTCAAAACAGAAAAATTACTGTAAAGTTGATTTAATTATACACTAAATAATAATATTTATTGACTACTAGCAATTAAGATATATGTACTAATGACCTTAAATACATATATGATGCTATACATATTTTTGTATCGGACATCGACAACGTTCTCAGTTTTCGATTACCTCTCGAAAAGATAAGATTGTAGGTGTATATTTTTGATACTAACAACTTATCAGATTGTGTTAAACACAGTTAATTATTTCGAACATCTTAGGTGTACAATTTTAATACACAAGGTGAGTCGCCAAAAGTATAACATATATGTCAGATCCGTATATATAATCGCTAGAATACATAATTTATAATCAAGCAGATGCATATTATTTTTTTAGTTAAATTTATTTTTTTAATAATAAGAATCACTTTTTATTTTTGTTTCTTCCGAATTGTAATAGTTTATATATTTCTATTGCCTTTTTTATATTTTAAAGCTTATGAAAAGAGTTCTGCATTATGTTATATTTTTTAAATGTTCCTACGGACATCTCAAACGAAAATTGGCTTAATATTTTTAAAACTGTGTTACTAATTAACGATCTAGTAATCAATTTGGCCAAGACGAATTACAAAAGCTAATGTAGTTTATCCGTTTTCTACTTTCTTTAGATATTAAGGTTACATTCCAAAATATTTTATCTAAGATAATATTACTTGATATAATATATGTTACATACTATATATTATGAGTAAAAGTTTAGATCGTTTTAGAATGTATCTTAAATTATGATCATGGATGTAGTGTTATAAATAAATTTTGTCAATCTCATTTTGTCATCAAGCGTAGGATACATTTGAATAATTCGAAAGGAAGAATACAAAATATATATATATTTCGCATTTTCCATATTTCATTCTATACCTTTTTCTGAGCTAGATGATTTTTTATGATAAATTGATTATACAATACGTGAATATATAATGCAAATGCTAATTTTTCTATTTAAGAATAAATATATTTATTTAATTTTCTTGATTTGTTCGTATTACTGTCCGTTAGCTTTCCTAAATGCTAATTTTTGTTATAAGATTAAATAAAATATTATAAAATTTGAAGAAGCTATACATTTATATAATCATAAAGTTATGTATCATAGAAACATTCAAACATACAATAATTTATATTCGATTCATATTAGATCGACGTTCTCATGTCAGTTAGACGTAAAAGTAAGATGACGTGTTCAAAGAAATTTAAGTAAATTTGATTTTACTTTAATCGAGTTTGTTTGCTATTAGATCACATAATATTTAATTATTTTGTTTAAAACAAATGACAAATAAATCTTGAAAGTAACAAGTAATTACACAAATATAGAAAATCAGTGTTATTTAATTAATTAGTATTTAATTAATAAATAATTATTTAATATTTATTGTTTAATAATATTTATTAATCAATATTATTAAATAATGTTATAATAAACTAAATATTAACACTTGTTATGAATCTCTGTTAAATAATAAATTGCCAAAAATTTTTTTAATGTCATTTAATAAAAATTAATATAGCATTTTTGTATCCCTTTTCTGCTTTTTACGTACAAAATTATGATAAACTAGACTTCGCTGCGTTTCGCAAATAAATTTTTGTTATCCATTAAAAAAATTTCTACAGATATCTGCAATGGAAATTGGTATAGGATTCTTAATACTGTTATTAAATAGTGGCCTCTTATTTTTTGGTGCGGCAGATCTAATTTACATTAATCATCACAAATATGAACGCTTGATAAAATTTTGGACAGAGCCAAATTTACCGGGCCATATATATCCGATACGCTATACAATCCATTTACAACTTCATGATATAAACAAAAATATCTCTGCTCACGGCGAATGCACAATCGATGTGAAAATTAATAGTCCAACGCGAAATATATATTTACACGCGGATGTATTACAAATACGAGAATTAAAATTTAAAGGATTGAAAACAGCAGCATATAGAGATCGATATAAATTGGAGAGTCATCCAGTAGTCAGTACATATTATAGAGAAAATAATGTCTGGGCCTTTATCTTCGAAACGGAAATATCACCTGGTTTTTACAGCCTATATTTGACATTCGCGTATTTAGAAGTAGACAATAAAGGGCCTTTCAGAACATCATTTATAAATGATGAAGGAGATACAATGTAAGTAAAAATTAAAATGTTATAAGCGGATTGATATATTCAATTGAATATTTATAATTATGTAAAATATATCGTTAAAATGTAACAGACGGTTAGCCGCATTAGATTTTCTGCCAATTGGGGCCCGACGAATATTTCCTTGTTTGGATGAACCACGATTTCGGGCATCTTTTGATATTTTTATAAGATATAATTATGTAAATTATACGATTTTATCGAATACACCAGTTATAGGTCCAGTAGGTGTATTTCACACTATGGAAACGGTACGTTTTGTTACTCCTGAAATTCCAACATATCACGTCTCAGCAATACTGCTATCGCATTTCACCACAGTGAAATCATTGTATTTTGAAAGTAAGAGAATTATACATTTGTAATCTTAACACATTTTTAATGAATGATTTTTTAATGAATAATTTCTTCTTTGTTATCAGTTTCTAGAATATCTTTTGAAACTAAGAATATATTCTTTAACTAATTCTTTTAAATTCCAACTTCATGATGATCGATCTATTTGTGTTTTCGCCAAATAGCCTACTCATTTTCCACAGAATACGTTTCACTTGGTATTTGCAATATTTTTAAAAAATTATAGTGCAGTGTTTAGTGTTGGTCAAATCTGATTAATTTTGATGAATGAGAAAATAATAAAAGGACATAAAAAAGAAGACTTTCAATAGTTGATTTAATAGATGTTTATAAGTAAATTTCTGAGATATATTTAATGCATGATATACATTATATTAGAAGCGCACCCTAACACAAATGCCTGGCCATGCCCTTTTATGACTTCTCATTCCTTTTCATGCCTTCTCATTATTTCTGGCATCTCATTATTTCTTGTGCTTTCTCTGATACGCGTGCAACTTCGGATGGCTAGGCATTTATGTATATAATTACATATATACATGAAGTATTTCTGGAAAATAAATGGAACACATTCTTTCGATCCTAATATTAAGATAGCGAATGATCACGTTGAGATCAAAACCGACACGAGATGCCAACACGAAGTGTCCCTACTGGTTATACTGTGGTTACACAGCATCCAAAATTAGAAATAAAATTCTATTCCGAATTATAAATCGTTTAAAGTGTGGACTTAAGTTTTCTTCCTCGAGCCCCTTTATTATCTTCTTATTATAATCAATCAGGTTTTGATCAGACACTACAAACATTCCACTGTATTATCTATAACACGGTGTTTATACATTAAAAGCAGCAAATTAGATAAAATGTGAACTAAAATTTGATACATTTTACAAAACCATTTCATACTTGATGTTACTTGTAACTATGAATTATATGATTATTAAAATCTCTGATATGAAATATTTGTAAAATTAAATAGCCCGTATTTTTAGAGTAAATGTAAGAGTAAAATTTCACTTCACTCATAATCTTATAAGTTAA
The DNA here is from genome assembly GCF_001594115.1 of Trachymyrmex septentrionalis. Taxonomy (NCBI): domain Eukaryota; kingdom Metazoa; phylum Arthropoda; class Insecta; order Hymenoptera; family Formicidae; genus Trachymyrmex; species Trachymyrmex septentrionalis. The sequence continues at coordinate 949,130 of NW_017305397.1, read as the reverse complement.
AAACGTATATCTTTCGGAAATTATTTTAGAAACTGTTATAAAAATAAATAGGAAATTCTTAAGCTAAGAATATAATTTTTCGGTATTATAGATATTAATGTAAACATCAGATATAGACAGCAGTTAAATCCTTATCATATCTATTTTGCACGTACTGTTGTTGACGATATCACATCATACTTCATATCGCAAAAGCATCTCGACAACACGATGAACATAACTCATGTTCTAATCCCAGGTTTCCGACACGATGCCGTTTCAAATTTGGGACTCATTTATTATAGGTATTACATTTTCCTTTTAAGAAAATTATTTTTTAAATGGAAAATGTATTTTACTGTTATTATTGTTATAAAACAATATTTTTCATATTTTACATCAAAATCTCATTAATTATAAAAAAAAGTTATAATATTTATTTTTAAAAATTTGTTTTCTTTATTTTAATTAATATTGCATCAAAACAAGCCCACATAAAAGTATCATTTAGTAGTCTAATATATAATAAAATATAATTATATAATTATTGAGAGAGACAACTAAAGTTAAAAACAATTAAACAAAAGGACTAAAACGTAAAATAATTCTATTATATTGAAATGCTTTTTAGAGAAACAGCTGTTATATTTTTTGAAGAAGAAGATCCGTTAATGCGTAAACCAGAAATTGCCCGTTTAATAGGACGTTCAATAGCATATCAATGCTTTAGCAATCGTATCAGTCCATCTTGGTGGTCTTACATGTGGTTAATCGAGGGTATTACAACATTGCTCGCATTGGATGCAATTGATGAGGTTTTTTTATTTAATATTATTTCCAATAACAAACAATAACATATATATTTAAATTAAACTAATGTAGTAAAGACCTGCAAAGACTCTTTTTAAATAGTTTTATTCGTATATTATATAATTTAAAATATAATTATATTATACATTTGGCAGAAACTTATTAACTACTATATAAATCTTACCTAATACAAAACAATTATTTATAAAGTGCAATGCAGTAGTGTTGCGCAATGCATCTTTTGCTGCTAATATAAACATCTAATCTAATTAATTATTGATTATATTAAAATTTTTCATTTCTAGAATTATCCAGATTTCCGTATGAAAGACTTGTTTGTCGTTCAGACTCTACAAGAATCTCTTCGTTTCGATGATAATTTCGTTATGAAGCCTCTTATAACAGAAATACGAACTCCTTCTGAAATTGAATCAATTTTTTCAATGTCTTATTATTTGAAAGGTAAGATATTAATTGAACAATCTATAAGTTCCCAAACGTAAATGTTGTAAAAGTATAAATTGTAAGTGTTTATCTTTATTTACATATTACGTTTATATGTATTATAAAAGTGAAAAAAAAATAATTCGAGAGAATAAATTTATTTTTTACAAGATTATTTATCTTTACAAATATATACGTGAATTGTAATGAATATTTAAAATATATAATTACATTTTATAAATTGACTTTCCATAGCACCATCTATACTACGCATGTTACAACTGATGATATCAAATGAGATATTTCAAAAGGGTATAAAGACATATTTGAGCGAAGAGTAAGTCAAAATAATGATATGTCAGTGACATATCACATTATTTGTAAAATTTGTCAAGCTGCCACACACACACACACACACACACACACACACACACACACACACACTCTCTCTCTCTCTCTCTCTCTCTCTCTCTCTCTCTCGCGCGCGCGCGCGCGCGAGATTTTTTTAATTTTATGTTACCAAATACAATACTTTTATTGGAGTGTTTATTAATAGTAATGTTACTATAAATTTTACAGCTCTTCTTTAGATCATATGACAACTATTGATGCTTTCTGGACTGCTATACAACGTGCTTATGATATTTCTCCAATCAGACGTGAAGGATTAAGCATAAAGCAGTTGATGGATGCTTGGACAAAGCAACAGCATTATCCTGTGGTGAAGGTCACACAATATAACTCTCTCGTGAAAATATTTATTGAAAATATGAATACTAATCAGAAGAGCTGGTCGATACCTTACACCTCGGCTACGAATGCAAATAAATACAGTTCTGCTTTTTCTTTATTTACTATACCTTTTAATATGCAGTTTCCTTTAGTGGGAGAAGAATTATTTTTAAATTATAATATAAATAATTGGATTATAATTAATATACAACAAATAGGTAAATATCGATTAAGAAATGTATTGTGCTTAAATATTTAATATATATTATATAATATACAGAAATTATGCGTTTCGCGGGTTATCTCTGTGTTCGTAGACCCATTATATTATTAAAATGTCAATGTTTCGTGAACATTCCAGTTCACTTCATAAAAAAAGCGAGAATGAAGTAAAATATCCTATAATATATTCATTTTTTTAAATAATTTTTATGTAATAATTTTATATATGAAATAATTAGAGGAATTATATTATATTATTGTACTGGATGAAGCATCTAAAACAAAACACTGGAATGTCGAAAATTAAACGCGGTAAGAAAAAATGTTTTAGACAAAAGTTGTATGATTCACAGGGAACAAATAATGATGAAATTATTTTGCAAAAAAATTGATTTTTTAAAGTCACACGGAGGTTACCTCCACTTTTTTAAACGGAATGGTATGATCTTTTTACACAGTATGCTTTCTCTAATTATTCTTAACATAAAAGTATTACATAGTGATATCAAAAAATTAATAGTTTACAAGATACTTTATACTTTATTCCAACATAGGTCACATATAGTGACATAAAATGTTAAATAATTAGTAAACTATTAATTTTTTTATAATTATGCCTTAATACTTTTATTGATAGAATATTAAGATAAATCAATTAGTGGAAAAAGAAACATATAGTTGCTTTAAAAAAATATGTATGCAAAATGGATAATTTTTTAAATAAGCAATTATATGTGCTTTCTTTCCACCAACTGATTCATCTCATTATTCTGTTCATAAAAGTATCAAAATACAATTATTAAAAAATTAATAATTTATGAATTATTTAACATTTTATGTCAATATGTACCACAATGAAGTATAAAATGTCTCGTAAATTATTGGTTTTTTTGATATCACTATTTTTATACTTTTATATGCAGCATAATTAGAGAAACCATTATTGTGTAAAAAATCATACTATTTTGTTTAAAAAAGTGGAGGTGACGTGATCTTGAGAGACAAAATCAATTTTTTGAAAAATTATTTCATCATTATTTGTCCCTCTTCAAATCATACAACTTTTGTCTGAAACAATTTTCACTACCGTATTTAATTTTCGAGATATTCCGATGTTTTGTTTTAGGTGCTTCATCCTGTATTATTGAAAAAACCATGCATGTAATTCCATTTAAAAAATGATAACAATTTTGAAATCTCAAACATATAATCTTGATTGAAAACAATTCTTGATTGTACAACAGGATATTATCGTGTCAAATACGATAAGACTACTTTGGGACAAATCTCGGAATACTTAAACTCGGATCATATAAATGAAATACCTGTCCTCAACCGTGCTCAAATTATCGATGACGCATTTTACTTTTTTATGAGAAACGAAACTGATTTGAATGTATTCTTGAATCTCACGAAATATCTATGGCGAGAGACAGATTTTATAGCATGGTATCCTATGTTTAAAGGTCTTGAATACATGTCGATTTTCTTTCATTATCAAAGTAGTTCATATATAAAGGTAGGTAATAATAAATTTTGTCAATAAAGTATGTAAGATATTAGAATGTAATTAATTTTATATTAATTATTTCTTAACAATCTTTAACAAATTAGTATATATATTGAAATAAACTCTTTTCGATTTTAAAGTTTAATTAATTTGAAAATATAGAATATTAAAAGCTTATTATCAATCAATTTTACTTATTTAGTTTTGAATAGAGCAATTTTTTTCTAATTTTTATTTCCTTTTAAACATATTTATTAAACAAGTAACACTCAAAGTAAAATTTTAAATAAAATGATATATTTTTGTAAGAAGTTTTGTAATAATCAGTTAGCCAACATGTATTTTTTTTAATTACTTTGCACAGATTTTAAATTCTTATACTTTTCTGATACAATAATTTAATATCAAAACAATAAACATCAAATTTAATTAATTGGTTACGTTCCATACAATTAAATTAATTAGTTTACATATAAATGTATAATACTGTAGTATACATGTTTAAAAATACACAAAATAATTTTAGATAATTTTTAATTTATAAAGATAACAAAAAATTAATGATTAACACATTTATTCAAACACAAACACATACATGCACATACGCATAATTTTTTTCATTATCAACATAACAAAGAACCAATGTAAATATTATATTATTTAATAATTCTTATAGAGAAATTTGCTGAGAGCAGTAAATACAATTTTTGTTAAAACAATAAAAGATAATTCGGACAAATTGTTCGATATTAGTTTAAAAGAAGAGATTTCGAGATGGGCATGTATTCTTGGTTCTTCTGAATGCAAGAAGGAAGCTTACTCTAGATTACAGATAAATTTACAAAATGAAACGTAATTTAAATAATTATTTGTATTATTTTTAATTTTTAATAGTAAAAATAATTTTCATATTTATGCAATGCTTAATGAATTATTTGATCAAGTTGAAGTACTACAAACAAAATTAACGTAATTAATTTTTATATTCTCTTCCTAATATTCTAGTGTTTTGCCTTTGAAGGAATGGACATACTGTAATGGTTTAATGATAGCAGATGATGATACTTGGTATTCAGCGTTACATACCATACATACCGGAAAACCTGATTTACCTGATTATATGTATCTTAAATTCATAGCTTGCTCTAAAGATTTCTTTATTATTCGTAATTATATAGAGATCATAAGCTCAGCACAGTTTTATAATAAAACACAAAAAGATTACGGTCAAGTTTACATTTTCCATTTTGTCGTTGCGAGACATGCAAAGAATGACACCATGCTTGATTATATATTAGCAAATTTGGATGGAATAAAACCCAGGTATTTTGATTTGGAGATATATCGTTTAAATTCGTAGAAAAATTAGTGTATATACTAATAATAAAGCTCTTTTATTTACGTAGAAAAATGCCTGTCACTGTAGCATTAATAGAAATTATTAATCACGTGTATACTAAGGAGCAATTAAATAAGGTAAATTATAGTACTTCATCAATATTATATTTATTATTGTACCTGTTTTTTTATGTTATACACACACACACACGCACGCGCACACACACGCACACGCGCACACACGCACATACGCACACACACACATATTCACTAAAAACTAAAATATCAGAAATACTTATTTTTTAAATATAAAATTAATATAGATTACGAATAAGTATCGAAATAATTTTGTTTTAGATTACTCATTTTGTGGATAAATATTTAACATTGCCAACTGATGATTCTTCATTTGAACATCCACTTATGGATCATAAACTATATAAACAGGTAAATTTGATGTATTTAAAACATATTTATTTAATTTGTCTTTATTTAATTAATACATTTATACAAAATTTTTCTTACATGTATAAATGTGTATAAACATCCATAACACGCATAAATATTCATAAACATGTATAACGATATATGAAATATGTCCATATATATTCATACATCTTTCTTTCTTTCTTTTGTAAAATTACTTTTTAGTGTAATGGAAATGATAATTAATAGAAATGTGAAAACATATAAAATAATTAAAAGGATAATTTTCGCATTGTTTGTTTAAAAAAAAACAAGTTTGAAAAAATATTTAAAAAATTGCTCATACATAATTATATATTTAATTATACATAAATAATTGTTTTACATTTCTTCAAACTTGATTTTTTTTTTAATAAATAGTGCGAAAATTACCTTTTTTTAACTATTTTTAATGTTTTCACATTACTATTATTATTTCTATTATACTGAAAAGTAATTTTATAAAAGAAAAAAGAAGTATAAACATATATGAACATTAGAATAATTATACATGAATATTTATGCGTATTTATGTACATTTATGCATATTTATACATATTCGTGCATGAAACATTTTTTACCTTTTATAATTACATAAATACATTATACACGCGCCCAAGCTGGATAGATATGTATTGTCCTGTTCTAATTATAATCTGATAAAGGAATAATGTTGTGTATAATTTTTATTGTTTAATATTATATTATTATATTTGTTAATGCTATGTATATACATTTTTAATTAATTCAACAATTTGTTTTAGGTAAAGGCATGCACAATACCTGAATTACCAGAGCTAATAATTCTTGTGAAAGTTTCATTGTTTAAACACAAAATAGAATCACGCCTACTTGAAATAACTCAACAAGAAGAATACTTTCAGCGGTATATTTAACTTATTATAAATAAATTTATGTAATGTTTAATCAATGTGTATATATACGTCTACTTTTGTCATAAATATAAATAATAATCTGTTTGAGTTATGTACGTACATATTGTTGTTTATAATAAATAAAGCATATTCAAGAATATTTACTAATTTTGTTTTAATTTTTGTTTTAAATTGATCTAAATAATAATTTTTTGAATCCCGGTAAAAGAAATTTCGTGTTGAATAAATACGTATAAACATTTATAATTATATATGAAATATAATATCCCAAGCAGAACAACAAGTCGCGACAACATCAAAATGACATTAAAATAAATCGAGAATAATTGAAAAATGACTTTTAATAATCATTTTGACATCATTTTGATTTGTTGTTCTGCGATCCATGCGCATATCATGTCCATATATATTTCTTTCATTTGTAAAATTACTTTTTAGGATGTTAAAAATAATAATAAGAAAATATTGAAAATAATTAAAGGAATAATTGTTGCAATTATTTATTTTCGAAAAATCAAGTTTAGAGAAATATAAAAAAATTACTCATATATAATTATATTATAATTATGTATAATTATATATGAGCAATTTTTTTATATTTCTCAAAATTTATGACTACTAGATGTAATATACGATATAATTATAATTATATATTATCTAGTAGTCAACTACAAAAATCATTCAAGAATCAAAGCCATGTGTTATCCACTGGGAAAGTTTAAATGCTTACTACGTAATTCGAAGTACATATGTCATAAGTATAGAGGAGCCAATGTCACTTGGATTGCTGGAGTTTTAGGTTAACTAGTGAGCGGCAAACGCAGCAAGACGGCAAGACCGGTCGAGAGCGCGGTGCGTCCAAAGTGCCATTGACCAGCTGTGAACAGTCTGACGATCCTTCCGTCAAAGACACCGCGCACCGACGAAGAAACGAAAGGTCGTCTAATTAAACGATAAGCGATCATGGCAACGCCCACCTGTGATAAGAAAGCGAGAGTGATCGTTTTAGGAGGTGAGGTATCTTGCTATATATCTATATGCCGGCTGTGCGGAGCGGAAGAGCGATAAGACGGTGACGGCTGAGACCTTTATCCGTTTGCGGTTACAGGGTGCGGTTTCATCGGCCGCAATCTCGTGGGGTATCTACTGGATAACAATCTGGTATCCTACTTGCGAGTCGTGGACAAAGTACCGCCGCAGACTGCGTGGCTCAATGCGGAGCATCAGAGGGTGTTCGAACATCCTTTGCTTGAATTTAAGAGCGCCAATTTGATTAATATAGGTAATTATAACCAGGATACATCATAAAACAGGAGTTCTGTTGAATAAATCAATTTACATCTATATAATTGAAAGAAAAAGAATTTTTCAAGTTTTAGTACTTGCTAAAAAAATAGTTAACATTCCCTTTCTCTTTCTTATCCATTATTGTTATTCTCTGTATGATAAGAGTAATCACTAATTCATCACGTGTCGCAGTCTATTATAAAGTCTATTATAAAAAAATATGATATGAATGATAATCTTTGTAAAAGGATAATTTTTATCCTATCAAAGTGTCCTGCCAAAATGCATTTTCCTGTGACGAGCCTATCGATTATGTGTTCAATTGTGCTGGAGAGACAAAGAGTGGTCTCACAGATCCAGTGTATAAAGAAGGTATTTACAAATTGAGTCTGAACTGCGCCCAGCAAGCGGCAAAGATTAGAGCTTTGCATTATGTGGAGATATCTTCCGGCAACCTTAACGCTTCAGAAAAGGTATCTCTCTTAATGCCATATATTTTAACGCGAATATGGATTCAGGATTGATCATTGTGCAATATTATATGTAGACTCCTCACAAGGAAGATGACGCCGAAGAACCATGGACATTTGTCGCAAAATACAAGTTACAAGTGGAACACGAATTGAAGAACATACCAGATTTGAAATATACCGTTCTCAGACCGGCTATTGTATATGGTTGCGGTGATAGAAATGGCCTAGGTAATTCTAGTTTCGTAGTTTATTTTGTTGAAAACTGTATTCTTTTTTTGATTAAAAAAAAAAAGAAAAAATATATATCTTGGCAACTTGCAGCACCAAGACTGGTAGTGGGTGCAGTTTATAAGCATTTAGGAGAGATGATGAAATTGCTGTGGGGACCACATCTTCATATGAATACGGTTCATGTGAGGGATGTTGCCAGAGCTATGTGGCACGTAGCTAACAGACCAGAAACAATAGGCCAAACGTATAATCTCGTGGATGAGGGAGATTCTACTCAGGGTTCTATCAGTGCCATAGTCTCGGAACTATTTAATATCAATCATGATTACTGGGGCACTGCGCTATCTACACTGGCTAAAGTACACA
>NW_017305397.1:938329-940277 GCF_001594115.1 Trachymyrmex septentrionalis | reverse complement strand
TATATATATTTCATATATATAATTTCATATATAATTTCATATAGAGTTTGCTTTTATCTTATATTTTGTAGACTGATATGAGCTCTGTTGTCGAGGAGGTAAATGACAAACACATGGCCCCTTGGGCAGAAGCATGTCGCAAAGATGGAGTGGAGAATAGTCCTCTGTCTCCGTATATAGATCAAGAACTTCTATATAATAAGCACTTGTATTTACAGCCCGGAAAGTTATGGAACACCACGGGATTCACGTACCTGTACCCTAAATTAACAAAAGATGCTCTTACAGAGGTGAGAATTATCGTTTGTTTCATAAGTTAGTCTCGAAGAAAAGATGCACATACATGTATGTAAAGATGAATGTTCACAAAACTGCTTTCTCCATTTACAGGTACTTAATGATTATGTAAGCATGAGGATTTTTCCACATTCCTTGGTTCTGTGAATTTAGCAATACCGACTGCCGAATTCGAATATCGATTCTCTTTTACACGAAGATACTACAAATATCGGATACGGTACGACGCCGAGCGCCATTTTCACCTTGTGCCTAGAAGGGTTCTATACTAGTTACATATATTCTATTATACACGTTATATACATCTTTACTTGACGTTTTACACGCCAGTAAATATTGCTAAATGAGATTTTAGAAAAATGCATATATATAAAATTTGGATATTTCGTAGACGGCCTATTGCCAATGTGATAAAGTAGCAATTAACGTACTTAATTTTAACATAGTTCTGCAAGTACAGAACATTTTCGCACCTTAAAAATGACTAGTCAAACAGTGACGTTTAAGAATGATTCGGAACAAATTCTTATACACGAAGATAAATATATGTATAAAAATACTTAAACTTTAAGACGTGATCTATGAATCAATTTCGATGAATGTTTTAGAAAATCATTGGTCAAAAAGAATGCTTTTTATATACCATTTTTTCAAGATTGTGAACTGCGTACCAATAGTTGTTGAAAACTTATATATACATATATTACTAGATGCATAACAAGAATTTTTTTTATATTTGCTACATTCCAAGATGTATATCTTCCACACAAAGCTGTGAATCAAGTCTTTCTATTGAATAACTGTTACACATATAATTTTATTATCGACAATTTTCGAGTATGTGCGACCTAAACAATTGTATTAAATTAAGTACAAACACTGTTAGAGGTGCGTTTAGAAGATATTCCTACAAAAGATATTCCTACAGAAGATATTCCTTATTGATATATGAATGATAGTTCATATTGGTAGATTATATATGAACTGTGTGCGCGTTTACACATATGTAAAACATTTAATATAAAATAAAAAAAAATTATATTCTATTTGACCTTAAATGCCTCATATAATAAAGATATTAATAAGTGTATTACACTGTCGATATTTTGTTGTTATGCCAATGTTGCTACAAATTCTTTGATAATAAAGTTACTCCATTTATGAAATTGTATTGACTCACTGTACCCTATATCGAATGTTCTTCGTGCTACAGAAGGGATATATTTTTTTTTATACTAAATGTGCATTTGTACATTGTCTTAATTTTATTGAATCAGTGGTTACAACAAGACGACATGTTCAAGAAGGGTCAACAGTATTATTAAATATTTAGTGTATTTAGTCTTAATACTTCAAACAATAAGATTATAATTTCATGTAGTTCATTATACGTAATATATTAAAATATATATTTTAATATTCTTCGCAGATAATATAATATGTATATATACAATCGCAGATAAAAGTATGTACAAAGTAACTGCACCCTAAAGGATAATTGTCGCACACATCGAGATAATAGATCTAAATCGGAAAGAAGGGCGAAATGAGAGCTTGCGGAAAATAAATTAATAGTCTTCTTAACATATAATAATTATAATTAACGATAATAGTATAAATGAATAAAATTACTGGATTCTCTTCTTCTGTA
>NW_017305397.1:926012-938229 GCF_001594115.1 Trachymyrmex septentrionalis | reverse complement strand
ATACATAATAATATATATATATATATATATATATATATATATATATGTATGTATGTATATGTAATATAATATATTGTATACACGCACATGCGTATATATCCACCGGGCGTGAAAATATAATCTTTGAGGTAAACTGCATTTAAAAAAAATTGTAAACAATAGTCTAATAGGTACCGATGTTAAGTTAAAATTAAGTAATGTAAATCACTCTGTACAGAGTGACAATTACGGAGGTATATTCGTTCGACTAGAGCCGCCGTACAATACAATCAATACTTGCTACTATATGTATATTTAACACTACAGTCTGTCTGATAAATTATATCGAACTCTGTATGAAAGGAATGTGTATGTTTATGTTTGTGTGTATATTATCATATATGGAGTGACCAAGTAGTCTTGCACAGATTTCATATAAGTCCCGATTTAAAAGACAATAAAACATTCTTCTCTTTGGCTGCCGCATTGTAGGTATTTCTAAATTAAGATTATAAGATAGTGAAAATAATGCGCAAGAGTTAATTGTTAAGAGATTCACGATGACACGATGATATCGTGTTTCTAGTTCGGTAAATTACGATAATTAATGATCAATGAATGCGCGCAATATTTGTTATGGTGATAGATAGATTATGATCTATAATATGATATCATTTATTTCCGAAGTTCGCGTTTGCGATAATATGAAGGACGCGCTAGACGCGAGACGATGCTTATTGCTTTTGTATGTACTATAAGGTAATGTTATCTTCGTGGATTTTGTACATACGGAATGCTTCACGTAAAGTCCTGCAGGCTGTCCTCCTTGCAAAAGAAGAACGGTCTGCAATCGCTTCGCGTAAAACACTTTGACTTCCTCTCCTGAACGGCGACTCTATAGTCATTTGTTCACGACATAAAACTTATCACATCCACGAAATTGTTTCAAGAGCACTATGGTATGCGTGTACGGAGTGTTTTATCGTTTCAATTAAATTACTGATTGCTGTTGGCGATTCATTCGTCGCTGCGGCTACCTCTTTCTCTTTTTGTAATACGATACTCCATTATCTAATACTGCGGATATGGAGTCGGGAATACAGCAGCAGAATTGTACATGTAACTGGAGCAACATATGTTACAGCTAAGGGAAGTATAGTACATTATGCTACTTAAGTGTAAGAAATGAGATGAGGACAATTTTGATAAGCGTAAACTCATTCTCTCAAGAAACTCGTACAATTGGCAGTTATATATATCCAAAAGCTTGTGTCTACGAAAGGTTGCTAAAATGCTAATAAGTATTTTTATTCTAAATAAGATTTATTATATATATTAAAATATCAGAAATAATTAATAATCAATAATTAATAATTTAAATGCTCAGAAAAAATATACACTATATTTGAAAGTTTGAACTTAAATGGCTAATTTTGCATTTTAATCTTGATATAAATTAGAGAAATATGAATTATATACTATATCTGGATTTATTCATGTGTGTATGAAGATTTTTATCTAAAAACTCAAAACCAATTTTAATATCGTGGACACAAGCCCTAACATGTAAGAAAGTAAAATAATTCGAAAAGCATTGCATACTTTCTACTGCTTATACATCACATAGCGCAATGTTCTTCTAAACTTAATTATCATTTTGAATTCATTTTGTATATAATTAACAACTCTCTCTCTCTCTCTCTCTCTCTCTCTCTCTCTCAAAATTATTCTTTCAAGTGCTTTTATTGTATGCTGCATATGTATGTGTATACATACACACGCGCGCGCGCGCACGCACATACACAACACAGACACATTTTCAAAGCGCAGGAGTGTATAACGTGAAAGTGTATCTTTCTGGTGCATAATATTAACAATACGTAATGATCAACTAAAGGAACAATCGGTTTAATGTTTTGCTCTTTCTCATTATTATACGGCAGCTTAGCTATCAACGCTATAGAAGTGATTTTCTAAAGTATACCATCAACAAATACAAAAGTACATGAAAAAGCATATGAATATACCCTCAACAAATATGGAAATAATATAAAATGTAACAGGCATTACACATTATATATAACAAATGCAAAACAGATAGTTAAATAAAATCGCAAGCATTGAATGCATGCAAACGCATTCGCAACAAGGGTTGCTGCACAAAAAAAAAAAGAAAAAGAAAGAAAAGAACTGTTTAAGAATATATAAATTCAATATTGTATATGCGATTCTATATATATGAGATTCTCATAATTATATTTATAATACATATAACAAGTTCCATGTATTCATGTGTAAATAAAACGATTCTTTCTATTTCAACTGTATCCGATCTGTGTGAACTATATAGAGCTATTGTAATGCGATTTGCAAAGTTCAATAAACGGAATAAGTAAATCTCGTGGTGCACAGTTAGTTAACTAAATATCTCCGTATTAAACGCAAAGTATCGACAATATAACAGTAGTATGTTCTCGTTCCTTGAATAAAACGAAACGGAACAGTAATAATATATTAGACTTCTAACAGACTTTGTTATGGAAATGTGGTAATATTCTATGGAATGAAGATATGATAGTCTTTTTAATATATGCAGATCGAATTAATTCTAGTGTTAATTGTTTTCATACTGTGCTCATGGTGACTATATTATTGCATGATCCAATGTAATGTGTTCATCTAAAGTATATGCTGAATGTAAAATGCAATAAATAACAATTAATGGAGGTACAGTAATAACATTGACATTTCTACGTCTCACTCTAAACGATATAGCTTATTCTATCAGGTACTGTGTTGGGTTTTTCTGTCATGGTAACATGCACCAGTCTGGAATATGTGTCTTGTAGATTCGTCTTGAATGCTGCTTCTTTCTTTTTGTGTAATACACAGAACTGCTTTACCAGTTAACACGCTAAATACCGTACATACAAAACGTTGACATTAATTGTATCGATTACCTAATCGCCTTAAAAACGATATCAATCTTATGAACGGAAAGAAATCCGAGGAATACGTAAAATTCTTCTTTCGTAACATATTACGCAAAGTCTTTTCACATAAACATTCTCCAACGAGGTTATCTGTTAATTATAAAAATATCGTCTATTAATACAGTCTTTACAGTCTCTTATAGAAGTAAACAATTGTGAGAAAACAAGGTGGCCTGTTATTCGCCATTAGTTTGAATCGCAATATTCTGAGTATAATTATCTTTCTGAATATTCCTTCCCATTCATAGGATCTCTTTTTAAATTTAAAGTATGATATATTGATAGTTCACTTTAAACTAATGCAAAACTTACATCAAATATTTTAAGAGCATTCAACAAATCTTTCATTTGTCATGCACACTAGCTCCAAATGCAAAAAAAAGATTTTTACTTTAATTCCTTGGAGAAATTAATATTTTTGTAAAAGTGATACCTTAATGACACACATACGGTACATTAAAATATAAAGAGCAAAATAGAAAAAAAGAGGAAAAAAAGAGAAAAACACGGAATAAAAAATTTTCTTAACATTTCTAAAAACATGTAGCTTCTGGTTAGAGCCTTTCCCTGTTTTCTTAATACTAAACGTTCTTCCTTTGTTCACAATTGAATATCAATGGAAAACTTATTTTGGAATGATCAGTGTCTCTGCTCCATTTTAAGCAATCATCAGTCCGAAAACTGTTGTCAGAATGAAACTTTATCAACTTTTAGGCCATACTATGCCTGAATATTTAGCAATTTTATGTTCCCAAACGCGAAGGAATGCACATGTCTTTTTGCTGTCGGTATGCGAAATGTTATATTTTATGAACATATTCACAATCAATAATTATTCTATTCTATGTACACAGAGGCATCAGAAACTTGCTGTTTTTTATTTCAGTTCATTTTGTTCGCGCATCTCTCAATTTTCGGTACGTTGATAGTTCACTTAATTTGTATATGTACAGAATTATTCGACATTCGTTTAAAGATCAACGAAAAGTGATAAATTAAACACTTTTGAAACAGCTTATGTACAAAAATATTGCATTTCTCTAAATGGTCTTAATCGAAAACTGAATACCGAAATAATTTTGCCAGCAGTATTCACTAATATACTAATATATTAATATCAAAAATTTTTAACCATATTCATATAATAATTATCTTCAATTCTTTTCAAAAATATTTAATTTTTATTTTCAAACAATATTATAAATTATTCTGTACATATACAAGTCCGGCAAATATTTCAAGTATCGTCTACGCGATCACTGCATTGCAATGTTACAAGTGCATCATGCAAAGAATGCAATAAATTTTAGAATTGAGTTGCTTTCACTGAGACGCTTATGCAGACGAGCTTTGTTCTCTGCGCGATAAATGTTTCTTGCTCGTATTTACAACGTGACGATTAACGCCACAATTTTTTTCAAAATAATATTATTTACATCGATCATGTGCCAGACAATACTCCTGCTTCGCGAGGCTGTTGCAATTTTGCATTGCTTTCGCTTTCTCGGGGCTAGACATCGCTACTTTTTTTCTTTTTCTCGCGCATTGATTTGGAGCGTGATCGATGGCGTACCATAAGGAAGGAGGAAATTGAAGAATTCATGTACTCCTACCTGTTGTACCTTGTTACAGTTGAAAAGCATTGAACACTTTAGCGTATTGCCTAACGCATTTTCACCCGTTTGGTCCAAGCGCTGGAACAGATGCACACGTGGCTTTCGGCGATGATGAAATCTCATCGTCCAGACATCCTGAATTGTTATTTAAACTGCTAGCACTACTGCCTAAAGTACAATTGACCATTGTGAGCTGCGTGCCTTCTAAATCTTGCTCCTCTTCCTCCTCCCGTTGATCATTCGAGGCGGAGCTGCCTCTTCTTTTGTACTGCAATCACGAAGAATTAATTAATTAATAAACTATAATGCGTTCTATTGTCTATAACAAAATATTTTTAATATCCGTGGTAATACCTGAGGATTCTCCATAATATGAACATCCTTCGAGCCTCCATTAACCTCCCACGGCGACAATAAGGGTTCTTTCGCGCAAATTTCGAAAACCCCATTAGACTGTGCGCCCTGTACAACACATATATATTATTTCTTGTTAAGATTCACATAAGTTCGAATTTCGTTCAATTACCTTTGCGTCTGAGTGCGGATTTGTTTCGATGGGTGATGATGGACATAGCACTGCCAATTCAATCTCATTCGGGGTATCGGTGGCATTCGCATGTTGACTCACAGACGTGGAAGATTGCTCCGCACAACATTCATTTCTGTTGCGCGACAGCACGCACCCGTTCGTAAGTTGAGCGTCATTTCTCAACCGTGAGTTTTCAAACTTTCTCCGGCAGTATATACTGCATAGGCATATCATGATAAATCCAATGCTTATGCTCACCCCGAGGATCACACCTATAAAATCATAATAAGGATTATTAACGAATCACACAGTTTCTAAATCCAAGTTTGTCCATTTCTCTCACCTAGACTCTGATCGGGCTTAGAATTTTTCTCATTACCCGACGGGGCAGGTACTTTTGATGTTCCACCACCACCACTACCACCACCACCACCACCACCACCACCACCATTATTACTACCGCCATTACTACCGTTACGACTAGTACCGCCGGTAAAAACAATAATAGGGTTTGACGGTTTCCCATAGCCAGCATTCGTCGCAGCTTGCACCATAACGAAATATCGTTTCCCTGGTGCTAAGCCTGGTAAATTCGTCGTCCTTTTATTACCGGACACAGTCACATTATTCCACGTCGTCGTCAAATTTATAGTATATGCGACAATATAATTTTGTATAATGCCGTTTATGTTGGTCGGTTCCTCCCATACAATTCGTACTTTCGTATTGTTCTCTAAGAACCATTGTAACCCTTCGACTTTACCAGGAACTGTAACATTTCGTTTATAAAATTTCATATAAAAAGCCGACATATATATTGTTGTTCTATTAAATAATAACTCTGTTAGAGACTCACCATCTTCGTTTGTATAGCATTCTATAGACTTGCTATAGAAACTGGTTCGATTTGTATCATGCTTAATGGCTTTTACTTTAAATTCATATAAAGTAAAAGGCTTTAGTTCATCAACGCTTGTTTTTGTGTCATTTCTATAAAATACATTTTAAAGAGATTTAAAACTTTTGTCAGCAGATATGTTCAAATATATTTATATTTCAAAAGATCGTGCTATACTTACACGACAGAACATTTAGAATTGTTAGAATTTTGCACATGCACCGCATAATAACAAAATTCAAATGAATTTATATCGTGCGCATCGGACAATGTCCATGACACATTAATGGACGTGGGCGAGACGGGAACAGCCTCCAATGTCATTGGCACAGTATCTAAATTGCAAGATTATCGCATAAAATTGTTTATTCTTTTATTCAGTGCAGATATAATCCATAAAAATTTAACAAACTTACTAGGATCGGATTCTACGGTCTGTACATATTTTGTTAAGCAACTTGTTGCTTCATCTGAGCTGTTCTTCACCATACATAGATGCATAGTATAAGAATCGTTCATATCTGAATAAAAATTAATTATTGTACTTTTAATTTAAATAATATAATTAAAAAGTATTATCATTTATTGTGAAATACCTACCAAGATCAGTGAACAAGTATTCAGTAATATTCTGCGGTAAACTAATATTCTTCAAGTTTTCACCATTTTGATTTTCGCAATAAATTTGCCAGGAATCGAACTTTGATTCAATTTGATCACTTTGCTTGAAGTTGATCTTCCATTTCATCTAATATTGGAACAAAGATTTAGAAAGCAATTCGAAAAATAATAAAAATTTTAACACTTGTAATTTTACAATTTAACACTCTATTACTTTTTAATTACATTCTTTACATTGATAAAATATTAGAATTTTTATCTTTTTTATGTTTATTTATTTAGGTACTCTTTTCAATGAGTATAAGAAACGTTCGTATTTCTAATGTTAATCAATGATATACTAACCTTGATAATTGAAGAGTTTACAATTAATACTTGAATATCTACATTCTTTATAGTAAACTGATTGGATTCAGATGGCATAGTTACAGTAACCCAATCCAATTGTGATTCACTAACATTTGGCTCGCCCTGTTGTGTTCTTGCCAATACTTGAAGATCATATTGTGCTCCAGGTTCCAAATCTGCGATCGTGATATATGATTGTATGATTACTACTTTTGTAAAGCTCAGAAAAAAAAGACAAAGATCATACCGGAAATTATGTAGTATTTAACGGATGCAGGTAGATATTGTACCAATCTGGATGAACTCTGGTGAAGTTTCCACAATAGCTTATAATCCACTATGACGCCGCGAGAATCCTTTTTACTTAAGGGCTCCCACGATACATTTAGTTTTGTACTACTGATTATATTCACATTCATTTTTGGTGTGCCTTTAGGAACTGGAAATTGTCATTTTAAGTTAATCTAAATTATATTTTGTTATAAGATTAAGTTAATAAAAACGGATAGAAATACGTACCACTTGGAGCAGTGGAACACACAATGGTAGCCGACTGATCGCTAGCACCATAGTTATTCCACACGCGTACGTAGAACGAGTAATTTGTAAATGGTTCAAGAAGTTTTGTTACTTCTACAGACGTAGAATTCCCTGGTTCTGGCGGCGAAACTTCCTCCTTACCACCTTCTGTATTAGAAATACATATCAAACGTATATATAAATATAGATAATTGAAAAGCCTCTTAAGAGATCTGTGTTCTTTATACTTATCGCAAAATATCAAACTCACCTACAGGACTATAATGGACGGTATAAGCTGTAATACTGGTATATGGTACAGACTTTGGTGGTTCCCACGAAATTAGGATTTTAACTGGTGAAATAGCGTGACACTTTAGAGAAGTGGGTGTGGCAGGACTATTACGCGATGTATTTACTTGAAGCCGACCAGCAGCCCAAATTTCACCCGCTGCATTTACCGCCACACATTGGTATATGCCAGAGTCAGACGGTACTGTTGCTGATATTGCTAATTCTATTTTATTGTATTCCTTAACATAAGTTGTTCTGCGACCTATTAACATTCAAATTCATTCATGTACGATTAATCGTAAGAGTAAACAAAAATTGTGTTAGATAAGTTCTTCCTTGGCAAGTCCTAAATCTGTCTGTAACATCATTACCATTAATAGTAATATTTAATGAATCTTTCAGCCAATAAATTTGAGGTACGGGTAATCCTTGCGCCTGACACTCGAATCTCGCTGTTCTTCCATTTGGACAGATTTGGTTCGTCGGCGTTTTTACAAATGACGGTGGTATTAATATATCTACTGTTATATTCTGCAATAATTTACGTATATATAAATATGTCAACTTATATCTGTTAAATATTCATTACTTTCAATCACAAGTAAAATCACTTACCTGTACTTGTAAGTCATTGGTAATAGAATTCTTTGAAGAACACAGGTAGACACCAGCATTGGAAATGTTCGCGTTTGTTAATGACAATATACTAATACCAGTGGTGGAATTAAGAAGGATGCGAGGTTTTGTAACATTATCTGCAAACAAATATGATCGGATGTATTCAATTTTCTTAACAAACTAAACGTGTATTCTGCATTCAAATGTCTTACCTATGTAACGAGGAATAAATGACCATGTTATGAATGGCGACGGATAACCAGATGCAGCACATGCCAACTTAAGATTCGATCCATTAAGCAGCCAATGATTGTACGACACTTGTGGGAACAAGGACGATGGCATATGAGTTGTTTTGTTCTCCGCTCTCACAATAACCGTTAATTTTGCTTCTTTGCTCCTTTTGGTCTTCTTTAGAAATTCATTAGTGACTATGCATCTGAAATACAGCAATTTCCATTTTAGTTTTCAATAAAAATATTAACGATAAAAAAAATTAAAAACAAAAAAAAAAGACCTATATGAGCCAGCATCTGACAGTTTCGTTGCACTTATATACAGAACACCTGGTGGTACCACAGAATACTTTGATTCATTATAAGATAACAATGTTTCATTATGCTGCCACGTAATATTGGGTGGGAAAGGAACACTGTCAATCAAGCAAGACAATCTTGTGACTTCGCCTTCTTGAACAGTAATATTTTCTGGAGTTTCTTTAAATACATGGGCAAGTTCTGTAACACATGTGACATTCGTATATTACAACTATGATAAATCTAATTTCTAAATTTTTATTGAAAGAAAGGACTGTTGTACTTATAGATTTGTAGATTGTTGCATTTACCTGCTATTTGAATAATGGTGGGAGCTGATTGTATCAACTCTCCTAAATTAGTACGTGCTACACAGCGATATTCATCTTTATTATGGTTTCTAGCATTAACAATATTATTCCTTTCCTTTTCTTTGAACTTTTGCATTTGTAAATTTTGTTTCTGCACATAATACATCATTGTGTTATATAATTTCTAAGTATAAATTATAATCTCATAATAATAAATCCATAAAGTACTATGTGTTACCTTGTAAAAGTGGAGAGAGCCATTGGAAAGAAGAACACAGCGAGTAAGACCACATGGAGGTGCTGGTATTCCATTGTGCAACCAAGTTACAGTCTCATTTGAGCCAGCTATGCAACTGAGCGTGATCCCCTTTTTTCCTAGTATCACATGGCCACTAGGTTGAATTTCCAGCGTTAATCCAAATCCTTTAGTCAAGCTAGTGTCAGAACTGTCCGATTTGGACACGTTCCTACCACTGATATTTCCTCCGATACCTTTAACACCTATCGAACAGACAGTTTACAAATTAACTTTATATCTTTATAGGATATGAATATTTTAATATTTTGAAAATGTCATCTAATAATCAAAATAAATGAAGAATATATTTCTTTAAGACTAGTCTCCAAAATTTTTTAAATTTTGCCTGATCAGAAATTATACCATTGACGATATTGATTTCATGGAAATATTTAGTAGTTCTTTGAGTAGTCGGACATGCATTTCCAATCATAATTTAATTAATCTATCATAACATAAATATGTACATTCTGAACTGTACTAAAACAATTTTTGCGTTAATTTACATGTGGCCTTGACATTACTTGGTCGTTCATTAGAATATCAATCTTACTTCTGATATTTTAAATAATATTTTGGAAATGAATTACGAGCACCACAAAAACTGACTGCAAAAATAATAAAGGAAGATGCGCTTGATTAGAAACGCTAGAGAAATATTTCAGATTGAAAGCATGTCGAAAAAGACGCGAGTCTTCACGACGTTTGTCTTATAAAACGCATATCACACGAAAACAATATCAGGTTTCTCTGTGATAACGCTAACTGCGCATCTCTCTTTCTTCGCCTCATCACTATGTAAGGAATTCATGCACAGAAGGAAATACAAAGAAAGACGAGAAGGTCTCGGGGGTCGACGATGTCTGGGCCATATACATCATAATAAACCAGTAACATCGTCGCCTGGAACTCGGGAGATGCGGAACGTGCGATTTGATGTTTCTCTCAGGAAACGTCGTTGACGGGGGATGGTAGGCGTAAACACGAAGAATGGAGCACGCACCTGCGGCGCAAGCTGGTTTCAGCACTTCCGTGATCAAGACGCTCAGCAACAGTACTCGCGCCGCCATATATCCACGCTCATCGGCAACCGCGTACCGGTGCGTACGTGCGTGCGTGCGTGTGTATTGCGCGTACGCGTGCGTGTATATGTACGTGTATATGTGTGTTTTGCGTGTATGTGTATGTATGTACGTGTATTAGTTTTCACTGACAGAAAAGCACGGCCGTGGTGCGCCGTCGTCGATTCTTCGTCGTCGTTTCCTTCGACTTCCTTGTCGTCATCGTCATCGTCGTCGTCGTCGTCGTTGACGTCGCCGACGTCGTCGTCGAGTTGCTGGCGCGCAAAACTTGAAGCCGCATGTTTGACATCGTCGGCTTCGTCGGAGCCGAGGAGGGACAGAGAGAGAAAGAGAAAGAGAGAGAGAGAGAGAGAGAGAGAGAGAGAGAGAAAGATATCTCGTCGGCCGTTCCGTTCGCCGAGCTGGAGCGCCCTTTTCTCCCTCCGCCCCCGTCCGACCTCACTGCGCTGCTTTTGCGTTCGCGTGTGTATGCGCGCTCACATCGTTAACCGGCGCGGCGTGCGTACCGATCCTATAAGCGAGAATAGAGGAAATACGATTGACGATACCGTACAGCCGAATCGCGAATCACAAACGCCCGGGCGACTTCGACACCGTCGCCGGGATATCGTGCCCGCACCACCGTCTTCACCGGCGTAAAGTTTGCTGTAACGCGTCCCGACGAATTTTAGCACGCGACACTCTCGTTCTTACTTGCCATTTTCCCTCGGGCGTCCTCGCCGTTTACCGCCGCCTAGAAACGCACGAGGGAAACTCGAAGCTGCGAGGCTGCCGCCGCGTCACGCGCGTGGAAAAACAGAGGCCGACCTGACCGACGTCGAGGCTCGATCGATATTGCATACCGCAATATAATCCTGTAAAATTGTCATAAAACTATGCAATACACAAGCAGAGAGAGATTTCTCTCTGGCACAAGCGTTTTTAAAACAATTAATATTTATAGAAAAGCAATTTCATGTTTACATGATATATATAATAAAGTATAACATGTATATATTACATTTAAAATATATTTTATTGTATATATATATATATATATATATATGTATATATATATATATAAATTCTAGAAATAAGGTGTTTTCCATTTCCAGTTGACTTGATTGTGTTACCAAATGGAAAGCACGCACCAACGACGAGATACTATTAAAGACGACCCTAATTTTCATGATTGATGGCCCAGGGATTGAGTTACCTGGGAATAATTAAAGAATGATAATATTATCAACAACTGATATAAATTTGTAATTATTATTTATATCAATTGTTGATAAAGTCATCATTCTTTAATTATCCCTAGATCACTTTAGGACCGACCGTCTGTAATAGTATTTCGATCGTTGGTGGTGTTTCCTGTTTGGTGACACAAGTCGACATCAAATGGAAAACATCCAATTTCTAGAATTTATATATATAATAAAATATATTATTTTAATATATTAATGTCCCAGACAATAACAAAAAATTCAAAATCGAGATATAACTTTAATAGCACATTTTATCTGACATTATACATCCTGGGAATGTTCTTAGGATATTCAAAGGCAGGATTAGGTAAGGTTAATGGCTTATAAA
>NW_017305397.1:918544-925912 GCF_001594115.1 Trachymyrmex septentrionalis | reverse complement strand
AAATTAAGTTAAAGTTAATGACTTATAAAATTAATAAAATTAAGTTAAAAGTTGATGGAATAAAGATTTAACTTAATAAAAATTAAGTTAAGAATAAATTAACTTAAGTTTTAAAAAAAGTTAATTTTGAAACAAATTATTTTTGAGATCAGAATGTCCTAATCTTTCTTAAAATGAGATTACTTTAAATAACTCTTATAAATATAGATTATTAGGCAAATTTAATTTTATATCCGCATATAAGTTACTTATATATGTATAATAAGAGTCACACCATAAGGTGTTTTTGTCAAAATTTTGCGAGAGAGAAAGGTATATGTTTGCATTATTTCTCTTTCTTTAATCTTTATCTAACTTTCTTTAACTTCTGAAACGACTGTTCATGTTTACGACTACATCGACTAAATATTTGTTACAAAAAATATACGTAAAAATTTAGAAAATGGATGTGCAACACTGTTCTATAACAATTCTTTATCTAAGCCACATTTCATATTTATGTTGCTGAAATATAATGTTTGTGATATCTAAAATTAGTGATTCAAATATAAGCGGGAATTGACAAACTCTAGCGGATCAATAAAAACTGGCTACCGTATGGTATGACTCTTATTATAGAGTCTCTCATCATAAAATCATTGAATTTTTTCTAAATTAATTTTCTAATGTTTAAGACTTTATAGAAAAAAAATATTAGCGTTAAGAAAGATAGAAAAATTTTTAATTTAAAAAAAGTTAATAAATTAAAGCTTAAAAGTAACTAAATTAAGTTAAAAATTAATGCATTTAAAATTAACTAAGTTAAGTTAAAAGTTATTAACTTTTTAACTTTTTTTTTAATTTTTAACGTTTCAACTAGTTACTACCCAATCCTATAAAAAAATACTTTACAAATAAGTATTTTCTATTTCGAAGAATAACAACAATATAAATTAATAAATCTCGTAACTCCATCAATTTTAATCCTAATAGTCTTGTATATCTTTTTAATCAAAAACATCTCCAAGATAATCTGACCGATGTAATACACATAAAAAACCTTATTGCACTGACGTCTGTTTCTATTAATCCTATAGATTAACTTTAATCTCAATTCAACTTGCTTTTAGAACTGGAAAAAGATGAAGAATTAGTTGAACCGAGATTAAAATTAAACTATATTGATAGAAACAGTCATAAGTCTGCAGTTAATTATAAAATAAAAAAATTTCCTTTCGTAGGTTCAGATTAAACTCTTGTTCTCTCGTTTTGATTGATCTCTATTTGGAATTTTCTGGAGACTCGGTGTCATTTAATTAATATAAAAAGAAAAAGAAGATTGATTTGTTCTCGATAAATGTTTCATTAATGTTTCTTGCGAGTCGCATCCGGTTTTTCTGTCGTTTCTCTCTGTCCATTATTCAGTCGCACTTATTTCTCAATGATAATAATCACATATACAAGAGAAATCGCACAGTCGTTAGCTCTGTGCATACCTCGCGGTCATTTTATTTCTAAAATCACCACAGGCGCAGCATAAAGCACTGCGTGTCATACATGCATGTTGATGAGAACGATGGCGACAACGGCAACCGACAAATCGATCGAAGAATCGGAGTATACCGGAGTACTGGAACCGGTTTACTCGGACAATTTTTCGAACGCCGTCGCCCATAACAGCCATGACCTTACGCATCGGCTTTCTCTCGGAAGGGAAAGTTTTCCCGTATCTCAGGGGTTGGTCCCATCAATCCCATCGATGACGGAGAATTCCGTCTGCGAGGAAGTTCCACAAAAGGCTAGAAATGACTTGGACAGAATCGAAGTTTCCCATCTCTCGATTCGTTCTAATTCATCCATTTTTTTTTTCCTCTTTACTATTCTGCTTCTCGTGACACGCCGACATGGTCGAAAGTAGCATTTATCCCAGTGAACCCTCCGCATTGTCATCGCGTGAACTAATCCGATGTGGAACGACAGTCGCGACATGACAACGGTTGAAATGTAAATGATGTCAAATCACGTCTGCAGGAAGTGCATCGCGAGGAGTGTAAATAACCATTGTTCTCCGTTTCCGTTGGAGAAAATAGATGACCGTTATTTCGCAGTCACCCGGTAATGACGCGTCCAGTTCAATCCACTCCGTAGCCTCCGGGCGAGTGCGATTTGCACGAAACAAGAGCTTGTTCTTTTTAGCTGAACTTCTTGCACGGTTCATTAATTTCCTCTTTTTTTCTATTATTTTTCTACCAAGTCTAATTGCAAACCGTTGATTCCGTCGTCGATCAGCCCCACAGTTCTCCCCGTTATTGTCCGTAAAAGAAAGTCGCTTGTCTCCTTCAAGTCGTTCGTACAGTTCAGAGATTATCATGCTAGTAGGACGTCCTGATGGCGATTAACGCAACTTGTCAAGTTCATTACCGATTATGCTTCGAAAGCCAATTTGCGGTTCTTCACGGACAAATTGATTGTATAAATCTATTGCGCGATGAAACGGAGATCGTTATCTAGCGAATCTTTTCACGGCATCGCGCTTTCATAAGCTGTGAAATTGCAATAATGACTCACATCGATCATTCTCTCAGAGAAAAGTTATATACAAAACATGTAAAATTTATAATCGCTAACAAAGTTAGAGTGTTTACTGCTGAAAGAAATCAATGTCATAAATCACATCTAAATGATCTAAATGATAGACGATTTCAATTTTTAATATTTTTTTCTCGATAATATTTTTGAGGCCTTCACGGGTATTTTCTTCAAAGAAGCTATATATTCAGGTGATTCCCCAAATAACATGCATGTTGCATAAGATATCTAAAAGACATCTCTTTTAGACATAAGACATCTAAAATATATCCTTTAGATATCTTATGGAACATAAATGTTATCAGGATCGTAGGTTATCTCTAGGTCTTGATATCGTCACATGGGCGTGTAGAATTTTTTTTTAGCGAGAGGTTTATCAATTCTGTTGTCATATAAATAGTAATTTTTGCTTTAATGAATTGCTTGTTTAGAATTTCTATGTTATCAAATAAAGAGCTATTTTTGTATTGATAATAAAAATTTTTGAAGGATGTCTTTATGTCTTTTAAACGTTATAAGGACTAAGTTGTCAGGATGTCTGTCAAATAAAGTGTACTGTGTGGGTTCTTTTTTGTTCCTGATTTTGAATTTTAAAAATATTAGATTTTGTTAATTATCACTTTTAATTATAATAATTATTAATTATAACTTTTAATTATAAATTTCGCAGGAGGGGGGGAGGGGTCAATTTCCCTCCCTTCTGCTCATACATCGTTAAATGCCAACATTTGGTCAAAATTTACCTCATTAAGGCAAGAAACAATCTGATAATAAGCTGTTTCTTTTTTTTAAACAAATTATTTTTTTTACAAAATTTAGTTCTCGCGCTTTACGCGAAATGAAAAGCAATGTAAAATTGAAAGTAAGTAAGAAAAGAAAAGTACGAATTGAAAAAGAAGAAAGTGAATTTCGAAAAAAATCGCTGACAAACGATCGTTATTGTGTATCAATCTATTATGGATTGAGCGCGACATGTGTATGATATACGTCTATGAAAATGTGATAATTACTCGGACGAGCCTGTCGCGCCGATGATAAGCATCCGACAATGTCAGTTTCACCTTTCTTCATTTTCCGTTTTATGCGTGAATGTGAAAGGTGCCCGCGAGGTATAATCGTAATCCTCTCGATTAGAATCGCATGTGGAACATCCTGTGCACTAGTATAAAGCGCCGATTTCCAGTCAGTGATTAAAGTGAATCTTGCCTCTTGCGCATTGATGTATACTTTACCGTCTATAAGCAGCATATAAAGCAAAATTGCAACTTGTCGATTACAGGGAACGTTATTCATTAACTTGAGTTTCGATCGTATTTGTTTTTCAGTCATGCCGTTGAAGTGATACACATATCAACAAAGCATTGTATCACGTTCTATTTTCTTCATTTTACAGTTATATCGAGATATATAATGTTAACAGCGAGGAATCAATCTTTTGTTTATTACAATACGAAATAAATTGATTCCTTCGTATGATTTGTGCATAAAAATAAACTTTTATTAATTTTCTCATCATATTTATTAATAAACATTGAAAAAATATTTCTGAAGATTCTCTTCTCTTGGAGATAGCTGTAAATCGCGCGACCGATAAATAATCATAAAAACCATTTCCGTTGTAAACACGAGGCACATGCAGATTAAATTCTTAGGATATTTATATGTTCTAAGGTTAAATAAAGATTGGTAAAATATCTCTGAAGATTCTCTTTTCTCGAAGATAGAGCTGTAAATAATAATCATGAGAACCGTTATCATTGAAAATACAAAAAGCAGGTTGAATTCATTCAGAACATGTATATATATTCGGGTTCGACTCCCGGCAATATTTTTCGCAATAAGTTTATTACAGTTTTTTAAGATTAAATTTGGGAAATTTGTGGGGATTATTCATATTTTAGATTGATTACGTTGAAAGTCCGATAACCATATCGACATGCAATTATAATTTCTGAAATTAATTTATTTAAATGAATATATATAATAGTTCAACATCTTAACTTTCAGACCGTAGTGGCGCTTCGTATTTAAAGTAATGTATATATGTACATACATATATGTTGAATAAAATTATATGTGTATGTACATTTGCTATGCAGAATAATTTAAAGAAGGAAATTTCCGGTATATTTTATATATTTTTATAGTCAAAAGCGTACCAAATAAAAACATCATTCTAATGGACATTGCAAAAAAAAGGTGTAAATGATTTCTTATCGCGATTGTCGTTGCAACAAGAAAACGGAAGTCTTAAAGAGATATAATATTATCGATATATAAACGTAAGAGCTCCAATACAACTCGTCGGAAAGATTAAATAAACATAAAATGTTTTTAAACGCATAAACTTGATCATAAATTATTTGTATTTTATATTTAAAAATATTTTTATAGGTATTTAATTAATAAACACTATTTAATAATTCATAATAATGCACATCATATTACGAAAAAATTTTGCTAAAATATCTAAAAGAAGATATCTTTAATTAGATGATACAGGTCTAAAAATAATTTGGTTAGACTATCAAAATAATCACATAAAAATCTTAAGTATGATGTGCAATGTTGCAAAATGTTTCAATATTCTAGCAATCAAATTCTACATATTTTGAACGTTTTACATATTTTGATAGTTTAACAAAATTATTTTTAGATTTATATACAGAAAGGATGGTTTTGCTAAAATATTAAAAAATTATTTATAAATTTAGTTAAATACAGATCTAAAAATAATTTTGTTAGGCTATCAAAATAATTATGTATACTGAAAGATAGAATTGGCTGCTACAGCAAATTAGATGGTAAAATATGGCATAGCATTTTTTTAATTGGCTTTGGATTGCAGCCAATTAAAAATACTACGCCTTATTCAATCAATCTTTTTGTTCAGTGTAGGATACTTAAACTGATTGCTAGAATGTTAAAACTTTTTGCAGCATTGCTCATTATATTTGAGAGTTACGTAATTATTTTAACGGTTCAATAAAAGTATTTTCAGATCTATATATTTAACTAAATTTTTCGATACTTAGTAAAATCTTCTTTCCGTAAACGTATCACACACAGTGCCTTGCATATGATAGCTGCGAGGAAGTGATTACAACAACGCGGCGATACGTACTTCTTAAATCATGAAAAGCTGTTTCACCTGATGAACCGCGGCCGAGGGGAAAAATGAAAAGTATGAGTGCGTAGAGAGAAAGAAGGTAAGAGAGCGCGGCTATAAAGCGATCCAGTTTCATCGAAATTCTCAGTTTGTTGTATTCATATATCGCAGACTGCGGACGTAGCGATCCGATCAACCTTCCAGTTAGTGCTGCAGCATGAAGACGGGGCTGATGTTGCAAGTAAATGACCAGATATCTTAATGGCAGGTGTAAAAACGACCGCGTCGACCTTGCAAATTTGAGATTTCATGATGTTGTTCTTCGTTATGGAGGAAGTGCACTTAGGAGTACCACCTACGTTATAACAGCTTCAACAATTTGTGCTCTGTGGTTTGCTAATAAATAACTTAGTAACTCGACGCGAACAAAGTCGACGTGTCGCTCGAGATCACGGGCAAATTATTAATTATATATACATGGACAATTGAGAATAAAATTAAAAAAAAAAAAAGAAAACCTGAAGGAGACTATAGATTAATCGTTGTGGTGATTTGCAGTTGGTGCTACCCATGGTGCTTTTGGCCGGACCCTCGGAAGAATTTTTTTTTCAATAGTGAGTGTATCTTTGTACTTTTTTCATGTCAGAGCTATTGAAATTTGGAAATAATAATTTAACCTTATGCAAGATGTACCAAATCGATTTTGTCTCCTTCGACTTGTGAACTTTCGTATCTTGAGCCAGTTTTCTTCTGGTCGAAACTTTGATACTATTATTTTTTGTAATTTGTTTTAAATATTTTAACAAATTCTAAGTTAAAATTTTGCTAAAAAGTAGACTCGCAATTGTTTGAATAATAAGATTTTTTATTTGTTAACCATTCTAAGATTTTTTTTAAACAGCCTTTTTTAAATCAGATTTAGACTTTTTTAAATAGCCTTATTTTTAATCATTTAGAATTTATTAGCTTAATATTTTTTATAAAAGAAGAAAATTATCTCTCCTCCCCTCCCCTAGAGACAAGATAAAATCGAAAGCTCTCGATGGAATGGAGCGGCATGAAAAATTTGTATAATACGGAAGACAAGTGTGCTATTTCTTTTACTTTCCGCTTTTCTGTCTTCAATTATTTACACGTTTTCTTACGTTGCAGCCCTAAGAAGGCACTGACGGAATTCTTTGAATCCCTGAAGGCAAAAAAGACGCTGCCTAAGACAGGACATGTACAACACTACCACATACATTATTATCCGATGCCTTTCCCTCTATTAGCATGGACGAGAGCACCAGATAAATACTATCTCGACGAACTCTACGAGTACGTTCCAATTGAGTAAAAAAAATTAAACTTGTTTCGCAACTCGAGTGCGTCTCGTAAAAAACTAATCTATATAGAAAAATAATAAATCATTGCATGAAGGAAAGTGATATTTCAAGTTTAGTTTAGTTTTCGTATCGCCGCGTGCGAGAAAACTTGCAATCTCATCGCCAATCCTTTTAGTTCTATTTGCACGTTATATGTTAATATCACACATGGCTGATGCGACTGGCTGTCCATTTCTATTTATGTCCATTTCTATTAATGCAGATTAACTTTAATATCGATTTAACTTACTCTTTACCCTTTTCTAATTCCTAGAATAGAAAAAGATAAATAGCAAGTTAAACTAATGGTCTGTTTTCTGTTTCTAC
>NW_017305397.1:903258-918444 GCF_001594115.1 Trachymyrmex septentrionalis | reverse complement strand
TGGAACTTTAAGTTCCAAAAGTGTGTATACTAGTTCAGCTACAGAAAACAGATCTTAAAATTAAAGTTAATTTACATTCGTAGAAACGTATGGAAAGAACGATTCTGTTAAAGTACCTCAAAATTTAGCTAGATCTATAGAAAATAATTTTGTTGGATCATTTAAATAATTATATATATATACATGGAAAGAACAATTTTACTGGAGTATATAAACATTTAGGTGAATATACAGATCTAAAAATAATTTTGTTGGATCATCAAAATAATTATGCAGAAAGCTCAAGCATTGCTGCAAAAAGTTTTGACATTCTAAGAATCGGTCGTCCGACAAAATTATTTTGATGGACCAACATAATTATTTTCAGATCTGCATCTAGATAAATTTTTAGATGTTTCAGCAAAATCATCCTTTCCGTGTGGACATAACTCGAGCATTTTATTTTCCAGCGACGCTCTCACGTCACTCGGCTGGTCGGGTTATCATTACGGATACGCGCCAGATCCGTCGCTAATCATGTCGTCGGGTCTCCAACATCTTTCCGGGCCGGATCTATGGGATGACCTTTGGGACGAGAAGATTTTAGGTGAGGACGAATAATTCTGCACGAAGAAAAATCGAACGTTTATTTGTTCATCGAGTGGAACGCGTAAGAAAAGAATCAAGCAATCTCGCGATTAAAAATAGCGTCTTTTTACAGACACCGACGACTCGCTCGACACGATCGATCGTAATTCCAAGGGAATACTGGTGCAGGTCCCCGTCAATCGGCCACTCGTGTTTCATCTGCCATTGAAGAAGTCACGGCAGAGACGGATAGAGACGGTGACGACTTAAGGTCTCGCCGTGAAACACCTGTTTCTCTTTCTCAAAACTAACAATTGTGATTAAAATTGATCATCAAACATCATATCAAATCTTCAATCGTTCAGTTTTAGATTAGCTTTAGATTAGCTAATTAAAAACTTAACTTCTAAGTGTTTAGCTCAATGTATAAATTTAACAATAGGTTCTTTTTAGCTGAACAGCTCTTTTTATGCTTTTGCACAATTCATCCTTTCCCTTTTTTTCTTCTAAGGAAAAAAGAAAGATGAATCGTACAAGAAGTTCTGCTAATTAAAAGAATATGCTTGAGGCTTGTTATTTATTATGCGCATATCAGATATTTTAAAATGTTCCTTGACTCTGTATTTCTTCTTACATTTAGATTTACTCGTTGAAATGGCCAAAATAAATGTAAATGTTATTATACGAATTATAATTTAGCATTTGAAATGAAATTCTGAATCATTCGTGAATAATATTTGTGGAAGTTGTTTACACATTTTAGCCGCATACGCGTGAAATGTTGGCCCGCATTCACGCCGTCGCCGAGTAGCCTTCAGCAACGACCTGGGCAATAATTCACTCAATTGCGGTACGATCGAGACAGCCTTCAATTTCCTTCGTTCGATGCGAGCCTTTTGCTGCGCTTCGTAATCCTCCTGCAGTCTCGACGTGAGCTGCAACATGTATCTGCGATCCGTCAATCGCACTACATTAGTTCCCATCAGCGACGTTAATCGCGATCTCACAGGTGGGTAACTGAGTCTGTGTCAATTAATTAAGAGGTTATTCTCGGCGAAAATCGACGAAAAGGCTTCAATCTCACCCGTATTTCACGCAGTCTGTTTCCCACCATGTCGGAGGCACGTCGTATAGATCCACAGTCGGGA
Organism: Trachymyrmex septentrionalis; assembly: GCF_001594115.1. Lineage (NCBI taxonomy): Eukaryota > Metazoa > Arthropoda > Insecta > Hymenoptera > Formicidae > Trachymyrmex > Trachymyrmex septentrionalis. The sequence goes on along the minus strand of NW_017305397.1, from coordinate 916,729 downwards.
ACATATTTTATGAATTGTAATCTATTTTAGAAGTAAATTTTTACGCGAAATTTTTCGAAGTCCGATGACAACCTCATTAACAGAAAGTGTTCGCTCAATTTGAATGTTTTTTGTTTCTTACTTCCTATGATATTATCAGAGCTTATAGTAAATTAAAATAAAATAAAATAATTCCAGATGTAAAATTTGTTTCATCGTTTTACGTGGCATGAATAAGAAAAAAATTAAGAGAATTAGAGAGTTTATATAAAATTAAAGTTTATATAAAATATATGTATATGAAATTACACAATATGTAAAAATTATAGAATTTTATTCTGAAATCTGATGCGAGTTATAGAGTCTAAAGTAACCTTTAGAAATTTATTTGAGAGTTAGATTAAAGAACGACTTGTTCCAGCTTCGAGTAAACTATGTGGTAATAATTTATTTATTGGATAAACAAAAGAGCAAAAGAATAAAAGCATTACTCTTATGAAAGTAAGAGAGTAAGACAGTGAAGTTTATCGAAAGATGGAACAATCCAGCCTGATTACAAAAAATTTAAACTTTATTAATAACTCAACAATCATACATGTCTATAATTTGGCCGAGGAATCTTTTCTGCTTAATTGACCGTAAATAATACCTGATGGCTTATCTAAGGGTAGATAAACTTCCTTGTTCTGTCCTTCTATTCTTAATTTGGTGAACGAGCTGAAATCCAAATCGATGTAATGCTTGTTCGGCATTTGCATCTCGATTCTACTAATCTGTAAATATTTTATTTCCGCGTAATGCATACATAATAGATAAAATAAAATAATTAAATATATTAATTTATTATTATAATATGTAATTATTATTATTTAATATTTTAATAATATTAAATGTTTTTTTTTAAATATTTATTTCAATTATAACTTATTAATTTAATATTAAAATAAATTAAATTAAGATCTTTTTGGCAAAACGTTATGAAATGGATAGTAAACTATTACTTTGTGATAATAATATGTTAATGCTTACTTGCTTAACTTTATCAAGTATGCACTTTTCTGTGAGATAAAGCGTATTCTGCACACTGGGCGAGTGAATCCCCGTATCTGATGGACCCGCGAAATTCTGTAGAATGCACTCCTTCACCATATGCCAAGCACCATCAAAATCTACCTCGGCGGTGGAATAATCCCACGCTGCCATTACAAGAGTACTGAAAATACGATCGTGCGTATCTTGCAACGTACCGTATTCGTCCTGAATGAAGTTTACAAACGAGCTCTGAGTGGTTTTCAACACTCGCAGCCCCTTTAATCCACCGCGTATTTCTGGCGGTCCTAGAACCGAGTAAATCCTGAATGAAAAGCTAGCAGACTAATCTTCTGCTTGTTCAAATGCATATTTTCTGATTTCGTAATAAATCAAATGCCGAAATATGTTGCATTAAAAAGTATTGCGTTAATACATATTTTAATTTAAGGGCAAAAAGTACAATCCTTACATATAAATTAAAGATACCAAATTTTCATAATGTATGTAACTTTAACATTTCGCGATATAAAAAAAAAATAATGATGATGATATAAACGAAATCACGCTAGCTACGAATGAAAAATTAATTTCGTTTAAAAAATAAATCTATTTAGGAATTATCTAAAAATTGAATTTATTTAGAAATTTAAAATAGATCGTTATTTTTTAATTTTCCGAATGTCTCAATGAGTTACGCGAAATAAGCGGATCATTTTTCTCGAGCCATACCATTTCTGACCTGACTGACTTGGCAGAATCTCGTCGCAGTGGGGTTCATAATGAAGGCGTGATTATGCGGCCGGTTGTTAGCCTGATGATACCTGGTCCACGGGTATTCCTCGACGTTGATACTGACTTGCGCCACGTGTTTGTACGTGTAGAGGAAGTGAGAGCAAAGTAGAAGCGCGAACGTTTCGGGCGATTGAACGCCGTGCTTTTTCGCTAGCAGGTACACCGTATTCTTCTGACTATCCGTCGAGACGATGTCGCGATTGTCACCCTCGATAAACTCCTTCCGGCCGTACAGACGTAAGTGAGTGTCGATCTCGTACTCGCGAATGTCATGGTAAGGCTCATTATTCCGATTTACGTACAGCAACTTGACGTTATTCTTGCCGTAAGCACAATCTAATTCGTATTCGTCCCTAAACACAAATTCTTTCTGAATTTATTTACCATTAAAATTTTTTATTCGTTCACATGATATTCTTCTATTTTTTTCTGATTTATTTGGATACAGAGAAAATAATTACACTAGTTACGATAATATTAATTTTTTTTTTATAATTGCACTAGTTACTGTAATATTAATTTCTTTTTTGTAATGAGAATATATAATCTCACTGAGCGAAGAATTTAAATTATAATATTGATTGCTTTTAGCAGAAAAGCAGCTTTGTAATTATTGTAAGATTTTTTAATATGATTAATTTATATATTTAGATTTATGAGGAACTAAGAACAAGAACGAATCATACTAAAGAGTTTCTTCAACAGTTGCAGAGTTACTTTTTCTAAATTCAGCCAATATTGTACGATATTGGAGTACTTGTTGCTATAAAAATTGCACAATGGACTATTGATTTTCACCGATCGCATTAATAGAAATTACGATGCGCACTGTGAACAGTTATAGATATTTTAAATCGCACTACGAGGACAATTTACAAATATATAACAATACTTAATCCCATTTTAGACGATCTATAATTCGCGTTAGATTGCAAGACATAATTCTATTTATAACTTCATATAGATTCTGCATATTTTGACACATGTGCGCGTCCTATATTTATGTATGTACGTATTTCTGATTCTTCAAATATTTTTTTTATGGCGTATAAATTTATAAATAGGGTTCTATCTTGAACTCTGACACGAATTATAGGTCGTCTAAAGTGGGTTTTAAGCTTAAATCTGTCTATTTTAGTTCAATCAGTCTATTTTCTGTTACGTCTGAATTTACTGTATCGACATTGTAATTATTCTCCGTGGACGGAATAAAACGCACAATTTGTGTAAAAGCAATTACGCCAAGGTTTTGAGATTTTTTTCTTTCTCACAATTAATTAAATTGACAAAGCGTACATTAAAAATTCGAATAATTGCAGGAACTCTCTCGTAAAATACCAAACTAATGAAGACTCTGTTATAATTCTTGCTATAATATTTTCTTTGTGACTATTTATGTCGGTTTATTCATTTATATTTCTAATGAAGCGTCTAGAGACTTGTGGATCAATCCTAAGCAAAATTGTAAAGTTTGTAACTTAATTATTCTCGTAAGAGATTAATAAGACTTCGTGACTGGAATTCACTAGTTGAAAGGAAATATAATGTACCTTTTTTCATTCTCACTAAAAGAAATGCGTTTGTCTCTTGTGCGTGACAATTCCTGATTTCTTAGCGATCTACTAAACGAATACATTTCGTCATCCTGTAGACGGGAAAGCGGCTCCTTGTGCGGGGACATCCTCGTCGTACACTTTGGAATGAGATTATCACGCACTACGTGCTGTGCGACGGCATCGATATGATATATATGGACGATATTGTCGCGTTTGGAAATCATATCCCACCGCGTTTTTCCACCCTTGAACTCAAAATGTGAATCTCTTGAGACTCTCGCAAAAATCTGATCTTATGCAGTCGAAAACATCATGCTTCCCGCACACAGACGCAACTAGGATTGACCCTCGATGAACTTGTAATCTTGGCGACAGCGAGACCGAAGAGAATTTTCACAACATTGTCGATAATCTCGACGACGACGCCGGAGAGGAGTTTTAGGGGATAAAAAAAAACGCAATTCTTTCATAATTGTTTCAAGAAGCTATTCCGAGAAGTATCGATCATCTCCAATCGTGCTCTGCTCCAATTACGGATAGAATCGAAATCATATTGGAGAACATGTCGATACACGTTAAATCCATTTCCCGAAAATTGACGTCAAACAAATAGGATTGTCGCAATATGCAAATATATAATAAATTATCAGCACGAACAGTTCGGATAAGATATCTACTAAACAATTTATTAATACCTCAAATGATGAGCATATTTACTGATGGCATTACATAATATTTACAGATTACGTAGCATTTACCAATAGCATTTGTGTCTGTAATCTTTGCATTGGCTGCAAGAATTGTGTGATTGCTGACATTCTTTTTGCTAGATATGCCAATTTTTTTTATATTTATCAAAAATTATGAGGTAACAAGTATCGCACGATATTTATTGGATTAATGTCATTCGATATTCGTGATGTCATAATTTTTAATAATTAAAAAAGTACTGTAACAATACTTTTGTATGTTCAAAATAAGTGATTAATTGGCCAGTATTGAATTAATTTCTATTAGCTAGTATTAAATTAATTCCTACAAGAGAAATAAATATTATTTTTCTATCACAATCATTGTTGTTCGTTTCAATGTTTGTAACAACAAAAACTTTCTAATAGGTCAGATAAAATTTTTCTAATAGATCAGATAAGAGGAGGCGATTTCGCAAACAATATTGCGATGTGTGTTATTAAATTCCACGCGATTCTAACTCTCTCTGTATAATATATTCATTATCCATAATAAAATCTTTTCTTCCATAAATTTAGCCAAACTCGGCTCATTAGCTTTTGATTTGTTCATTTGTGAATTTTAACAAAAATTAATTTCAATCCATGTTGACAAAATATAGTACAAATATTATATTTGATAATTTTCGATTAAATCAATCGAAATTATATTTAGATGAAAAACATTTTACAATTCAACAAAAAAAAAACTCAATCATCTCATTTATCTCATCTGACGTCACTAGAGACCTTTCATGAAGGCTACGTTTCAATATTTACTACCAGTACTGAAAATCTACAGCATGTATGTACGTAAATGCATACTATAGATTTTCAACACTGACAGTGAATGAATACAGGTGAATATATGTAGATAATTATAGTACCCAAGCAGAAAAACAAATCATAAAATGACGTTAAAATAAATCGTGATTGAAAAGTGTCTTTTACAGCGTTTTCGATTGCAGCGGATTTAAATAATCGATCCGAGATCGATTATCTTATAAATGACGTCATACGCATGCTCTACTTATTTGGTTTCTATTTAGATGAGGTCATGATACTTTCGGGCTAATCATTCTCGGGTCAATCTACATCAATTACAGTCGAAAAAGCTATTAGTAATCATTTTGACGTCACAATCCGTTTTTTTATATGCTGCATTAAATAGCTGCACTAGAACTTTTTTCTCATTTTAGTAAAATATCAAATATATATACTTGTTTCACTTTTTAAGTTCCACAAGTATGCAGCTATAAAAAAACAGATCTATAATAACCCGGATGAAAATAAAAATCGGAGCATAAATTGGATATAATGGGAGAGTAACAGAAGCGTAAACGAAACTTTTAAAAGGCGAGAATTGGAACGATGAAATATAAAAGAAGCATTTATGCCTCTTTTACACTTTGATTTCAATTTTCGCCTCTCAGAAGTTTATTGTGTTCTACTTGAATACGATCCAAGCAGAACAAGAAAGTCAAAATAATGTCAACCGATATTGACTGATTATTGACCGAATTTATGTCAATTTTTTCTAATAATTCGATCAATGTGACGTCAAATTGATATTATTTTGATTTTTTTTTCCTTTTAGATTACGCATTTCAAGCCTACTCGAAGTTGTGTATATGTATATTCGTTGCATCTAGATATTACGTATATCATTATTGATTTAAAAAATTCAAAATCGTTTTCAATCATTAATTCAATATTGTTTAACCGGGAGCAAATATGCTGTTTCGTTTTGTAATGAAAACATATTTTGAACTTCTTCTCTTTTGGCGGTCAATCGATCAGCCAATCGGAGAAGAAAACAGTGAGAGGATGAAGTTTGGTACTCAAGTGTAGTTCTGCTCAAGTAATCACTGCGTTAATTAAATCGAAAAACATTAATTATTATCGTTATTATATAGGCTTCTTCTTTTTAGCAATTTTAGCTGAACTTCTTGCATAATTCATCTTTTCTGTTTTTTTTTCCTCCAACGTCGAGAAAAGTTAAAAGAAAAAAAGTTAAAAAATCAAGACTATTCTCGGCTTTCAACTGCTGTTCATTTTCTAACCTAACGTTCGATTCTCCGCACGTGTCGAAGACGCCGGACTATCAGCTGTGATCAGCTGTTCGCGACGCACAAATCCCGATTCTCTACTCCTGAACTAGACGCGCACGCACGTGTTCTGATTGTCAAACATAAACAATTTTACACGTGGACATTCGTGACATCGAATTTACAAAAATTTCAAATCTTTCATCTTTGAAATTTATATCTTCTCTCTTTTTTCTTCAATATCATACACCTATTTCATTTTAAGCGCATTCAAGGTATATCACGGTGCAATTACAGGGAACAATTCTACGTGACTGCCGGCCATATAATCGAGAGACAGAGTCAACATCGGATAAAGATCTTTATCGATCTTATTATACAACAATAAAAATGAAAGAAAAATGAAGTAATACCAACGACATATAAAATTCACACGGTGAAATAAAGTATCGTCGTATCGGCACTTGTAACTTAATCAGTTTATCTCAATTCGTTTCAAATAACATTTGATTATCGCGATTACTTTCATCCCGTTGTCTTATCTAGAAGTTGAGAGAAGCTCGTGTCAAAAATATTCTGCATATTCGTTCAAGTGTTCGTTCATTTCGATATGCATCGATCCCGTTTGAGCGACCTGCTAGGAAAATTATGCAGGAGATTCAACGTGTCGCCGATCCATCGGAGATCGATCGCCGGCCAGAATTCGCTTGTCTACGGACCGGATGTCGCGGCGGCTCGAAAACACGGTCTACCTATTGTGGCATTAGAATCGACGATCATCACACATGGCATGCCGTATCCAGATAATTTGGATACCGCGCTGAAAGTCGAAGACGTAATCAGAAAGCAAGTTTGTATGATATCCAATGACGTTCTTTTTTCTAGGGTGAACAGACAGTTGGTGCTTTCCAGCAAGAAACATACAATGATCAATTCATCTTTGTTAAACATTGAGAAGTAATAATGAATCATTGTATTACACTATGTTATTTGTCTGTTGCTGGAAAACATTCAGTAGTTAATATAAAGTAATTGAAATTTAGAAGTTTCCCTATAATCGAAAAGTTTTGATTATCGATAAAACAAGAGTTGTTTGAATATTTTGTTTGAGTATTTTCAAAAATAAAAAAATTTTCTAAGTTAATATTGAATATATTGGGAGTTGTGAATGTAAAGATAACTTTGAAAGTTATCTGTCACGATTGAACAATAATGTTGTGAACAATAGTAGACTCATTTTTTGCTTATTTCAGGGTGTTGTACCTGCAACGATAGGAATCATAAATGGCAAGATACATGTAGGCTTGAACAATGAACAACTGGAGACCTTATCTAAAGCTGACTGTGCAAAGACCATAAAGTGTTCACGAAGGGACATTTCTTTCATTCTATCACAAGGATTGAATGGTGGTACAACAGTCAGTGGCACAATGTTAATTGCGCATGCAGCTGGTATTCCAATAATGGCAACAGGTGGTATCGGCGGTGTTCACAGGGGAGTTGAGCTAACTCTTGACATCAGTGCCGATTTAATTGAACTTGGACGCACGCCGGTGGCAGTTGTCTGCTCTGGTGTCAAATCTATCCTGGACATTGGCAAGACCTTGGAGTATTTGGTAGATATACTTGAAGATTTGATAGATATGAATATATAATCATTTCTACGTTTCATAGAACTTATTAATGTCCCTTCTGTTTCCAGAAGTTGACATAAAAATACGGATTTTATGCTCGCAGGAAACTCAGGGAGTACCGGTCATAAAAATAGGCGAAACGCTAGAATTTCCAGCTTTTCACTGTTCTGAAACTTCAGACAAAATAAAAGCACCGTGCAAAATCTCCAATGCCAAGGAAGCAGCCGATATTGTGCAGATACAGAGAGTACTGGGTATTAACACAGGGATATTATTTGCGGTTCCTATTCCTGAAAAATATGCATTGCAGCCTAGTGTCATGGATGCTGCTATATCTGAGGCTTTAAAGAAAGCTAATGCTATGCGCATAATAGGCAAGCAAGTTACGCCATTCCTTTTAAGTGAACTCAACGAGATTACGCGTGGTCAGTCACTTGAAGCGAGTGAGTGAATAGAAATTAATTGCGATATAAAATGTGATAAAATGTAATTGTTATGTTTAAAACATTTGGTTTATATAAAAATTTTACAGATATAGCTCTCATAGAAAACAATGCCAAAGTCGCAGCTGAAATCGCCTTGAATCTCTGTAAAAAATCTCAGACAGCCCATATAAGCTCTACTTCTCTAACATCAATAATATCAAGACAAAAACCGGTAAGTCTAAAACAAATGTAAAATTATTTTTGAAAACAAACTTAAAATATATTAAGAAGCGTGACGTGAGAAGTTATCTTATCAATATGCTTTAACATTTAAGACTGACATATCGTTAAACAAGTCATTCCACTATCTCTACTTGAAGTATACTTAAACTAATGTTTCATTCAGGTGGTTATTGGCGCGTCAGTAGTGGATACTGTCCTGCAAGTGAAGGATCCCCAAATAAAAGTAAGTCAAAAATCTCACAATCAAAGTTATACTAAATAACCAATTTTTTTTTTCTTATATATTCATATTACATAATATAGTTTGTAGAACAGTAACAGTATTTATATACAATTACCACTTTTTTTTATCTTTTTATGTACACTTAATAATATCAAATAATGGGAAATCTCGCGTAGAACAGGGGAAGATTATGGTGTATGTTAACAAACGTTTTATAGAATAGCAAACCTATGAAATACGGCCGTATTGTAACTGGCGGCGTATCCCCGTAACGTAAATTAAATACAGACGCAAGCTTGTCGATACGATATTATGAGAGGTTCATTAACGTAAACGCGCTATTGAGCTCGATTGTAGCTTGTTACTACGTGTTAATTATTTCGTGTTCGCTCTTCTTCACTAACAGTCTTTGGATACACTCTTTTTTTTTCTTCATCGCGTGTGTGTCGTCTTTATACAATATTAAGGTAGTCAAAGCTTTTAAGTGTGCATACTTTTCTTTCGATATCGCGCTACGATCACTCTATGAAATATCTCATTTGCGACATCGCACATCTGGTAGAAACGAATCGACTGATCAAGAAGCCGTACGATTTAATAAGAAGTCGGTCTTTATATCATTTGTGCGAACATATCTTGATTATCGTTAGATATTTTCAGTAACATTCAATAAGATAGAATATTCATTTAGGTAAATCTGTTTAGCGACATTGTTTAATATTAAAAAAGATAACGCAGGCTGTATAAACTCTTATCTACTTCTTTCTTAGCTTGATAAAAAATAAATCGCATTTTTGTAGACTGCTTCCTCTTGCTCGATCTATCGGATTTAGATCCAACGTGCAATGTCGCAAACGACTAATTGTTCAACCATACCTAATTGTTTGAGATATATAATAAATCGGATTTTAAGCAGGCACTATTCAAAGCTCCCCGCACGTCTTCCACTTCAATTTGTATATATTATATTTAAATACCAATCTCCATCTCATTATAAATCGCTATGCTCGTTTGAACTTTGAAATTTTTCTTGCAATGTGGTTGTACGTTATAACATCAGGAAATATCGACCGAATAAAATATAAACGCCTAAAATCTTTCGCTCTGTTTTTTTCTAATAGATGGTACATTGATACAACAACCGAAGTAAATTCAAGTATCTCGTTTCTCCAAAGTTGATATATAAGTTTCGTATTGGTTTTTTTTTCTTTCTTTCCGAATGTATTTTCTTTCGCCTAATTAATTAAAAAACGATTAATATCTCTCTATCTTCTGTATATAACATCTTTATATACATTTAGTGGCAGAGGCTGTGTGTCTGCGAGGTGTAAGCTTTCACATTATTATTACATTCAACAACAATTCGATAGTCTGATTAAGAAAGAATGATTGAATGCACGTGGTCGGCAAAAGAATCTCTTTTTACCTAGAGAAAATGAAAGGAGTCAATTATCTTACTTGGCGGCACGCACAAATGTTCTACTTCGCTAATAGTGGCCCAAAGATGATCAGGCAACCGTTTGAGATTAATAATTACCCTGTTTTCCAGACTAGCGTAATTATACTTGGACATGTAAAACGCCAGATTTCGAAACACGTAAATTCAACTGCGACAGATAGGATTAACGTAAAGCGTCCCATTTTGTGACATCGGCGGAGACGTGCGTTCGAACAATTAACAGATAATATCTCGGTTTCTCCTTAAGCAGACGATCGACACTTATTATCTATGCCGGTATATACAGCCTACAATAGTATTTGTATCCGTTATCATTGCATCCTCATTAAATGTATAACCCTAAGATTCCTTTAATCCTAGCTAGGAAGCCAATTATTTCGAGTGTTACGCTACGTCTTTGTCGCTTATAAGACGGATCTCAATTATTGGGACACCGGAGTGGCATACGAGGCGTGCGAAAAGAAAAAGGGGAAAATAGTTTGAAACATTGAGAATGAAATATCTCCGGTCCATACTTATCTTAGTTCAATAATGATGGTGTAATTACAAGGAACGTATCGGTACAAGCTACTTGCGTGACGCGTATCTTTTAGATGTTTATGTAACAGCGATTAGAAATTATTTAATCATCGCCTATATCGGAAATCTCTCTTTCCCTCTCATTTCCTCGTTCTTTCGTTTTCTGTTATATTATTAATGTTATTAAGGAAGAAACTAAGCAAATTCTGATCGCTCCAGAATAGTTTGTCTAAACGTACATTCATCTTCTCAGAGAAGGATAAGAGGATCATCAATTTGGCAGTAGTATCTCACAATATTTTCCCGTAACTATCGTAATTATCTCTTAAGAATCATTACAGAATTTAATGAATGTAGTCGCGAAATACGATAGCTGATTAGACAGCACTGTGAAGCATAGTTCACTGGTCTGAACAAATACAAGTTGTTTGCATTATTAAGAGAATCAAACGTCATGAAGTCGCAAAGATATAATTTCCTCAAGTCGAACAAAAGTCGTAGAAGTTGTTAACAAGTTTTGAATCATAACTATTCTTCAAATAGTTGTGATAGAAAAAAATCGTTTAACGTCGGTCAACTAAATTTGCTGCTTTTTCTGTTGTTTTAACAGTGATATAATAATATCCATGATATGTGGATTCAAAAGATAAAATGAATATCTACGGGATTTTTGAGAGAGATATCTTTGCGACATAGATAGAAAGGAGATGCACCGTCAAGATAATATTTTGCCAGACAGAAACACGATCCACGAAGTATATCTGATTACTAGCTCAGAGTCTTTAATTAACTCAACAGAATCGTCGGTCTAGAAACAATTCTACGCGGAGATTCAACGGGAACAAGAGCTACGTGTGTCATTTATTTAGGTGACGATAGTTACATTCGACTGTGACATACTACCGGCGTGGAGTTTATCTTCGAATGAGAAACGGCACGACGGACGATATGACCGGGTACACTGATGACACGATCGATGACGGCTTTATTCGGATATGGGTAACACAAGAAAGTTTCACGACTAAAAATAAAATTTGCACAAGTAGTTATGCACACTGATTATGCGAGGACAGTAAGGCATGTATATGCAAGGTGTATACTTGCGAGGAGAGCCCGGGGCAGTTAATGAACAACCCGAGGATGTAGCCACCGCGGCTAGGGACGCGCGCGCACAAACACAGCGGAAGCTCGCGTGGAAAAGCGGCGGATTTATTCCGTAAGTCAGGAGACTAAAGAAAGTTGTTTCTAGTGGCCATTTAAAATTAGCGTGCACCTATCCTCTATAGTTCGACGTCGACGATGACGAAATTAGCATACGACTACGAGAGTACGGGCCGTAAATAGAATGGTTTCTTCGAACTGTGTCTTTCACGCGGGGTGAGTTGCTCGTCGCTCGTTTTAAGGAATCATAGGGCAACGACGTTCCAGCCTCGGATTGCGCTCTCTTCTTTTTTTTTTTCACCCCCGAATCGCGCAAGATGATCGGGGGAGTTTTACTCTCGCGTCGTGATCTTGGCGAATTTAAATGCTCCTTCATGAATTTTACCTTACAAAAATGAAGATAGCTCTCTCTCTCTCTCTCTCTCTCTCTCTCTCTCTCTCTCTCTCTCTCTCGCACTATTATATATGTTTTGATTTGGTTCTTTCATTAATAATTGTAAAGTCCCACCGTGATATCGATTCATGAATGCTTGGTCTCTCATGTGCCGTCAACGTCATCCGTCGCCGCAGTCTTCCCTCGGTGTTACGTTTGTGCGCACTATCGGCGATGAGACCTCGAGGGTGAGAAGTAGGGATGACTATAGAAGACGAGCTACGCAGCAATTGTCAACCTTCTTCACTTTCACCGATTTCGTCGATACGACGACATCGATGATGACGGCGGCGGCGGCGACGTTTCCTTAGGTACATCCACACCGTCCGTTGGACTCGCGCCAGCCAGTAGCTCGCTAGATGTATGTGTTATTTTCTTAAAAAAGAAACTGAAACGTATGACAAAGAGTTTGTCGTACTTTTACTTGTATAGCGGTATGTCGGCGCGTCGCCGATTGCTCCTGTACAGGAAACGATTCTGGGTGCTTCGCCACCATCTCCATAGTCAGGTGCGCCTATTCTGACCGCTCGTTACGGTCACGCCTGTACCCGGGCTGGTACCGTTCGACAGCAACAGCCTGCGGTTAAACTCACGCATCTCGTAGTTGTTGTTACCGTTGCTTTTCTCACGGCCGCCGCCGGCCGCGCAATTGTGGTTGTTCGTCGAGGTAGGTGTCGTCTCCTCGAGTATTAGCGCGCAGTGACTATTTGTATCGCTGTCAGCACCACCATCCTGCAGATTGTTCGCCAACAGAGGATGCCGGCCGGTGTTGCATTCGTCCGACTGTAGCAACACCGACGCGTTGCCTGAAAACGAATCAAAGGATGATAGTTCTTTTCCTCCTTCAAAACAAATCAAATCCTTCAGGAAAAGAACGATTTTGAAGTATCTAAAAATTTATCTATATATCCGAATATAATTTTGTTGGATCATCAAAATAATTATGTAGAACGCTTAAACTAGTTACTATAGAGTGCTAAAACTTACTTTTTATAGCATTTCTCTCATCATGCTTGAAATTATTTTGACGATCCAATAAATTTATTTTCAGATCTGTATCTGGCTAAATTTATAGATACTTAAACGAAACCGTCCTTTCTTATTAGATTATTAAGATTGAGATAATTATTAAGCTTCTACCTCTATTCTATAATAGGTATTGTATTATAATAGGTATAGGTATTGTATTATAATAGGTATTGTATTATAATACTACAGTCGATATTCGAATATTGGTAA
>NW_017305397.1:899255-903158 GCF_001594115.1 Trachymyrmex septentrionalis | reverse complement strand
AATGTATGCTCATTTGATCGCATTTTTAAAAACGTACCAATAGATGGCCCACCCTGTATATATATATATATATAAAAAGACTCCGTTCTAATAATACTAATGATCAAGAGCTAAAATCTGGGTAACATATCTTCAAGTTTCAGCGTTAATTGATTCAGATCGTCGATATTGTTTTCACAAAAGAGAATGACTTCAAACTGAAAGAAACATACCGGAAGGCATAACAGTGTTAGGTAACGTTGTGCGTCTCACTATGCTGCCGTTGTTGGCTGTTTCCGGCAGCACCTGGGAAAAGAGCGGTTGCGCGAACGGCGTGGCCGGCGGCGGCGGTTCCCTCAGCATTCGTATCTTCTGTATCATTTCCCGTATCTCGTAGCGTAGGATGCCGAGGAAGCAGAGCTTGGCGAAGGCGATGACGCAGAAACCTAGGACAAACAGTAGGTCCGCCGTCTTCCTGAGCCAGCGTACGAGCGTCTCCTCGCAGCCGCGCATGTACGGGTTCTGACAGGGCTCGCTGACGTTAACGCTGGGCTCGCAGCAGGTCAATGGCAAGTTGTCACGATGATTGAAATCCTTGGGTCCGGTCACCCCGCAGCACATGAACTCCCGCTGAAGTCGATCCCATTGTTCGCTAAATCGCATCTCCTTGTCATAGTCCACCTGCGGGCAAGAAATCGTCACCTCGAGACGTAGTACGGTTTGCGTTAACACTATAACAGCAGCTGTACCGTTTGACCAATCTGACAGTTCTTTCTTTTCCAGGTAATTTAGATTTGCACGTGAAGCTTTGGATTTTTCATAAATAATCATAATTAATTGCAAGCAGTTTTACTTCTATCGTGACAACTCTGCCTTGTAAAAATCCAGATTTATCTTGAATCGCGATTGGATTAATTTAAACCCGCAGTTCTAATGTTAATTTATCAGAAACGGAGGCTCCAACATTGAGATTCTGTAACTTTTAGCATATTGCATTATTATAACGCAGATATTATATATGATAAAAAATATTTACGCAACGATACCGACACTGTCGGTTAAGAGTTAGAAGCCCAGAGTTGATCTTGATCAAAAAAGCGAAAAGTCATATGAATTCTTTTTCACGCTGTATATTGGTGCAAATTGATTTCTACGTCATCATTAAGGTGAAAACCCCCTGCTTGTAGTAAATGACAATACAAGTTAATCTATAAATAGCTATTCCCTAGTCGACGAACCGAAGAGTTTTTTGGTACATCTCATAGATCTATGGAATACTAACTTTAACGTGCAAGAAACTAATCTATTTCGATACACAGAACGAGAGAAAAAGCTTATATGTTTTTCCGCTTCTGACGTAATGGCCAGCAAATAGGCTTATACCCTGATTCTACACTCTTAATGACAGTATCGGTACCGTTATATTGTCATCGCGCAGATATACACGGTAAAAAAGCTGCGCCAACAACAATATAACGATACCGAACTTAAAAGTTACAGAATCGGGGGGTACAGAAACCCTCGAATCAAAAGGGGGAACCAAATCGATGGCGCACCTGCAAACGTAGTTTGAGCGTGGGTCTGAGGTCGGCGCGCATTTTCTCGAAACGGAAGATCCAGGCGACGCCGACGACGGCGTCGCCGAACAGCAGTATCAGCAGTAATATCCAATAGACGTGGAGCAACCGGGCGCTGAGCCGTCTGGCGGCGATGCAACCGAGTAATTGCACCAGGCCCAACTGCGCCGTCAGTGCCAGATAGCCGTAGAGCGCGGTGGGGTCGTAGACGCGAGGTACACCCGGCACCACGTGCCGACGTGGGTCGCCGGTGAACAGGAGAGTCTGCGACACCGCGGCGGCAAAGCCGATCGCGCTACCGAACAGCACCAGGTTACAGGCGTAGATCCAGAGGCGGTAATATCGCATCGCGACGTCCTCACCACCGTCGGCGAGTCGTTGGGACGTCACCGACGACGGCGCCTCGTCGGCGACGTGATCGCGGCTGTTACTCCTCCGGTCACCTCTTTTGAAGACGTTGTTGTTGTTGACGTTATTGTTGTTGTTGTTATTGTTGTTATTGTTATTGTTCGTAGTAGTCGTGGTGTTGGTATCGGTCGAGTGCCGATGCTCCTCACGGTCGTCCAGCAGAAAGAGAAAGGGCGGCTTCGCGCTGCAGTCCTTCGTCGCTGTCTTTTGGCTGTGCGTCGACTGCGGGGTGACTGAACGTTGCAGCAGCATCACCGTCATACTATCGTGCCACCCTGGTGTGCGTGTCCTCGTCGTAAGGATTGTATCCCGCGGACGCGGGGGGTTAAATAGGAGAGACGGGCCAGCGCGTTGCACCGTTGGTGGTGGTGGCCGCCGCCGTCGTCGCCGCCGCCGCCGCCGCCGCCGCCGTCGCCGCCGCCGCGGTATTACGCGAGGAGGGTGGTGGCTAGAGGTGGAGACCGATCCTCTTTACTCGTGACCGGCGCGAGTCACGCGAGCCACGTCGTGCTGCATCGCCGCACCGGAAGGTCGTTCGTGCTAACATTCATGGTTGTCCCCCTCGTGTCACGCGCACCTGTCGTCGTTCACCGCAATGGCGGTCTCCGGTATTCCAGCAACCGGAACGATTAACGTAAGGATTCTCCTGCGCAGAAAAACAGAAGTACATAAAAAATATATATATGAGAGACATATTCCTAACAGACACACGTCCTTGAACGTATCTTGCGCTAGTCGAACATTTTTTGAAAATTTTTTAGGATCCAAAGCTTTTTAAAAGATTTGATCTTCGATCTTGGATCTTCCTCCGCTTGTTCACCATGCCGCGCAATTTGAAAATCTCTCTCTCTCTCGCGCTCTCTCTCTCTCTCTCTCTCTCTCTCTCTCTCTCTCTCTCTCTCTCTCTCTTTCTCTCTCTCTTTATCCGTGGATGACTCGATCTAAAAGGGGATTTGCGGAAGGAGGGAGGAAGGTGCGGGAATTCAACGGAATTCAACGTGCGTGCGTTTCTAAGTTGAAGCCAACGGCGGGAGGAGGCTAGCATGCACCTCGGCGGATTGTATTTCTTTCTGACAGTTGTAGCGTGCGATAGGCGATTCTATTTATCGATCCTCCGCCGCCTAGCTCTATGTAGCTTCTCCGAGGAGGGACAGAGATAAATCGTGCGAGATAGAGAGAGGATATGCGCCTGAGTGAGTATATTGGCACGAAGCGTCGCCGGCTCGGCGAGCCATCGGAAGAACCGCAGAGACAACCCTATCTGACGAATTGCGAAGAGGCATATATACAATCGCGACGAGGCAGGGCTGAATAAAGGGGATGAAATATCAGAGGGATAATTTCGAAAGTAGGGAAACAAAGTGTAAAGAAGAAAGGAAAATTCTTTAAATTCTTCGAAGTGGAATTTCACTCTAAAGAGTTTTCACTCTTTTAAGACTGAGATTCCACTTCAGAGAATTAGAGAGTTTCAGTGACAGAATTTTCTAAATTTTCTAAAGTAATATTTTTCTTTTTTCAAGATTAACAAAATTATTACTCTTTGAAAAGTGAAAGTTCACTTTTTAGAGTGAGATTTCACTTGAAAGAATTTAAAGAGGAGAAAAAATCGCCGCTTTTTTCGTAATACATACGAAATCTCAGTAAAGATTTTCTACATGGGGGATACACGGATCGTCCCGAGATTATCCTCGTCAGGGTCGCGAACACGGACATACGTCGGCTCGGCCAGGGCAATGCGCCAAAGTATGCTCTCGTTTTCGTGCATCGGCATTCGCATTGCATGCTGCATGCATGCATGTGGACAGGTCGCCACGAGTATATGCGAGTAATGCGAGTGGCGCATTGTAATGAAAACACGGAAGAGCGAGTGAACGGTAAGGGCTCATCGATCGTTTAAACCTTGCGCGTTAGCGCGCGCTCCACATTGATACACGACTCG
>NW_017305397.1:883233-899155 GCF_001594115.1 Trachymyrmex septentrionalis | reverse complement strand
AGAGAGAGAGAGAGAGAGAGAGAGAGAGAGAGAGAGAGAGAGAGAGAGAGAGGCATCGACAGCGCGCGGTTACCTCTCTTTTCGTCTTAACGGAGAAACAATTCCCAACGTCACGAAGACGAGCAGTCAATGTCCTGGCCGGCGTCCAGTACTGTCTGCTTTACATAATCCCGCGGAAGGAAAAAAAAAAGGAGAGCGAGGGAGAAAGAGAGAGAGAAAGAGAGAAGAGGCGTGCGCGGATCGATGTCGCGTGCAATGTGCAATCCTTTTCCAACGCCGGATGCCGGAGCAAGGGACAAGGGGGATGGAGCTATCGCGCGTCTTACTGAGCGGGGACAGACGTGATAAAAAAAGATTATCGGTCAGCCTTTAATTAGATATTCGATATACGAGATGAGACGTATCTCTGAAGAGGAGGCGCGAAAAGTCAGAGAGAGAGAAAAAGGACGACGAGGAAATGCGCGCGCGCGCAGGAGAAGGGGAGGAAGAGGGTGGTACAATGGATGTAGGGAGGGAACGTGGTGTGTTATGCAATCTTCCTCCCGCGACTTTCCCGAAGGAATTTATCATTACTCGCTACGACGCTTCGTCCTATTTTCACCGCATGCAAAACAGGGAATGCCACACGCGAACTCTTTCTCACAGGCTCTACCGATCAGCAAGTCAATCGTGTCTATTTGCTGGTCGGGATGGCGTGAATCCAACGCGTGACACCCTCGGATGTTCGAGCACGCTTTTCAAATTGCTATCGAATCTCACCAAGATTTTTTTCGATACCAGCGAACGCGGTCTCTTCGATGAAGGCTCGAGGAGGAGAAGGACACAATTGCTATTTCGCAAAGGAACGACACCGTTCGCGTTGATCCGGCTTATTCGATCAACTAGATACCTCTGCGTAGAATTTCTCCGGAGGAAAGGCACACTCGATGTCAATTAGCGTGCTTTCTCTTGCGAAGGAAGGTCTCGGTCCTTGTAATTCTTGTGTCCTTTAGGAAGAGACCTTTTCTTCAGGGGAAGATCCTCGAGGAAAGAAAGAATCTTTCCGAGGAAAGTGATTTTCCCATTCGATGGGCCGATTGATCCTCTTCGTCTGCGACTACTTTTCACGGAAGTGAAACACTCAGAGAAGTAGGGAATTTTAGAGAAATCTTCCTCGAGGGGTTCGACGAGAAACGCCACGGGCGGCTCGTCACTTGTAATCACTTCGAGGATCGCGCTTTCTACGACGCAAAATTTCTTAACGCCGATTATCAGCCTATGTGCACGTGGATTGCGGAGGCGCGATCTTGTTCGCCGAGACCGCTGCGGAATCGCTGCGGCCGGGTGTCATCAGTCGGGCCGGCAGTACGACGGTCGGGGTGTGCACGAGGAACGCGATCGTCGTCGTCTTCGTCGTCGTGGTGCCCGTAGCGCTTACCTTCACGGGCATCGCCGTGAGAGTCCTCCTCGGCAATGTCGTCCACGACGTCGTCGTTCATGCCAGTCGCCCGGGTTTCCTCGTTATGCGTCCCGTACACCTCGTGACGTCTCTCTCACCACCAATACCTTGACGTCGTCGCCTTTGTTCTCGGTTTCCTCGTTACCGGCGTTATTCCCGTTTTCGTTGTCCTGGTCCTCGTCGTTGACGTTCTCGTTCTCGTCCTCGGCCTCGGCCTCGGCCTCGTCCCCGTCCTCCTGGTCACAGTCGACACTTGACAAGGCCGCCGCCAACCGTAGCGCATGTCGCTCGTACGACGCTTCGTGGAGCGGCGCGACGCGACGCGACGCGCTGCTTCTCACTGCCACTGATCACGCAGAGCCGAGAGCTCGTGCGCGCGACCGAGCGTCGTCGTCGGCGTCGTCGTCGTCGTCGCCGTCGTCGTCATCGTCGTCGTCGTCGTCACGACGCTGCAGCCACGACGCTCGACGCTTCTCACCCCGCGCGCCTGACGCATGGGATGGATGTTCCAGACGGACACGCGCAGCTTTCTTTACCTATCTATTTCTTGTCTATCTTGCGGTTTCTCTCTCTCTCTCTCTTTTTTGCTCTATACTCTATCGGCGCAGAGAATACGAGGGAACCCGGGGATACGTGAATCACGGGGGTGTTCACCACCATGAACAGCGCCCGAAATAGGCAACCAGACTGGCGCGAGAATTAAAGAGACTCTGCCACCACCGTCGCAAGGCAAACTGATAGATAGAGGAAAGACACGCGAAGGGAGTGTACAAGGGCGGACGATCGGAAGTGGACGAAGTGGGCTCCGCTTCGATCCAGTAACCGCTAGCCGTCACAGAGAATAAATTCGTATTCCAATACCACTATTTTATGCCACATAAGGGGAGACAAGATCGATCTTGTTTCACGAGACTGAAACGGAGCACTGTCGTCGCGGGAAATAGGTCTGACCGATAAGGTCTCTCTCGTGGGAGGGTGCGCGCATCCCCAAGCACAGCGTTGAATACGTAGAAATAGAGCTGAGGTGGAAGGAAGAGGTGGAGAGATAAAAATGTCCTACCATATGTTACCACCGGATGTAGTAGAAGTGCGAAAGAGAGGGAGAGAGTAGAGAGAAAGAAAGTATAGAACGGAGATACGTAGGCATCGGTTATACTGTATATCACAAGATATAGGAATGGAGAGAAGAGAATGGAAAGGGTAAACACTATATGCCAACTTGAGTATCACAGGGATGGGACTTTGCATGCTTTCCCTAAGCACTCTCTATCAGCTGTACGACTCTGGAGCGAATACTCCACGTTTAATTGAATTTTTACAAACTGGAGAAAAAACAGATATACCCAAAGATATAAACACTCCTTTATAGCTCCAAGGACTAACTTCCTCGAAGAGTATAGATCCGCTCTTTCTACATTCTATGCTCTCTTCTTAAAACATTTTCTTCTTTACTAAAATCATAAAAGTTCTCTCTTAAGAGAATTTTTATAGTTTTAATCTTTGCATTTTTTTTCCTCCCTCTTTGCCATACGGAAAATATAACTTCGACATGAAAAATCGATTAATCGTCTAACAGCATTCATGTAGAGTAATCCGAATAATCCTGAAGAGAGTGATTCATTTCCAGAATGACGGGAGAACGCATACCGGACGAAGTAGACGAAGCTGCGGTGGAGTTGGTCGAAACGTTGCTGATGCACTACTCAAGCTTGGTTTGGAAAATACGCGTTTAATATCCATCGTTGGCGATGACGAGCACGGGAAGATCATTCTCGAGAGCTTGGGAGTCGGAGGCGAGATAGTGAAACGTATGTCGGACGTGGACACCGCAAAGTACGAGTCGTAATCTTGCTTCGTTAATGAGTATTCGGCAGCGAAAACTTGTCCGATAGTTCCGTTGAATAATATAGAAGACTGTATATATATCTGGACAGTATAATATTGTATATCCAAATAATTAGCTGAAATAATTATTATACAATTACAAATTTATAAATGTTGACGTGCTTGGATAATAGCCTCTTTTAGAATCAGTTAAGAAGACCAGGAAAGAAACGAGAACATTGCTTTCTAATTGTCTAATTTGCTGTACTTAAGAATGCAAATTAACAAATTCAGATTCCAATAAATTCGTCTCTTTAGATATGCAGATTCGAATTGTTCCGATATCCGAATTTAAGTAATAAGATAATTCGACAAATTGATTATCCGAATATCAGCAGATCCATTCGTATTTGATAAATTATCTCTAATATTACAGGATGACAGTGATAGTGGACGTTAATGGCGAATGTCATTTCTACGTTAGCGAAATGGAATGCTTCGCTTTGATTACCCCGAAGTCGATAAAAGAGTATCAGTCGCATCTCGAAAAAGCAAGTTTCATCGTTCTTGACACAAGTTTTGAATTGGACGTCATGCGCTACGTGCTCGACATTGCGTCGCAAGCGAATATTCCAGGTGAGTGAAAACTTCTTCAATAACTTACTGTCGTTTCGTTCACGAAAAAGAATATTTCGTCATTTATTAATTTCCTGTACATTTGTAAGTCAAATAATATAATTCTATTATATGTATTCTATATAGAATGTATAAAATATATATATATATATATAAAAATGTGATAAAAAAAATAATGTGTGCACGTGAGTATAACGGACGGATATTATTCACGCATAAGCGAATTAGTTTAAAGTAAATCGAATGTAAGTTAATTAACTCGAGAAAAGGCGACAATCGTAACACACACGTTTATCCTTTTTAAATTAAATACAAATGAAATGTAGATTCTCGAAAGATCGCCTTATATTACTTTGCTTATAACTTTCAACTCTGAAAATTAACCTCTTAAAACGGAGGTACATACAGGGGATGAGAGTCGGGATCAAACCGGGGACCTGCCAATTGGTCGACCACTCTCACATGGAACAATTTATTAAAAATAATTGTAAGAGCTTATAACATACACACACACAAATATATATATATATATATATGTGTGTACATATATATGTATGTATAAAGCTTTTATTTTTAATGAACAAATTAAATGGACGGATGAAAATCGTACACAAATGGTGTACAATCTTTCTTAAGAGACAGATCTTATCTTTTGCTTCTGCATTAAAAATAACGATAAGAATTTATGTGGAAATTAAATTTTTCACCAAAAGCACACGATTTGAGATTACTTTATACGTATCCGCTTCGGCTAGACGGGGCATGTTGAGATTGTGGATTCGGCTGCATCTGCATCACCAAGTTACGAGACTCTTTGCGTAGTCTGTAACCTGTCCGCGCGTCTAAATAAAGAAAGAATGCGGCAAACGTGTGGATCATGAATGATATGACAGCAAGACCATATGACCATGACAAGTGATTGAAATTCGGATACATTAACCAATCACGACGCCAGCATTGTCCACCGAATATAGAAACTGCCAGAAAGAGAAGCACGCCTAAAATTAAAAAATAATTACATTAAAGAACATTTGGTATCTTCTATCTTTAACTTTAAGAACTTACCAGCAGCTGCATCACATACAAACACAAAGGACGACAGAATCCATTCATAATGCAAGACAAATATCAATGGCCAACGTGTCCAAATCAAGGCAATTGCAATGAAGGCAAAGATGGATAGCATTAAGGCCAATGTGACAAATGCCTGCACTACCATGAGCCATACTGGCAGCAGCCACTCTCTTATGACATAATATTCTTGTGAAAATATATGGTGGCAGCCGTCGAATTGTTTGTCAAACTGATAATAGGGATAACGGAATTGCTCAAAGCAATACTCCCAGAGTCCCATGTGCTTAAAGCTGCTGAACGTCTCCTGATACGATTCTATCCAATACGGACTGGAAATTATGAGGAGGATCAGTAACACTGTTTTCATATGTTTCAAGCCAATTTGAGATTCTTAGTTACTTATAACAATCGCTTGAAGGTATGTTTACCTTATGAAGGCCATCATTAGGAGAAAGAGCGCCACGAACGAGAGTCCTCCACCGAAAACAACCGCGTCTATCAATGAAAACGAAGGACAATTAATACAGGTTATTTTAAATAATCGCTCTGTTGATTGACTTAATCAATTACTCACTGGACGCTCTGTGATAATCTTGCTTGTCCACCGTCATGGTGACCTTTTAGAAAGGCCAACGTGAAACTAACTGATCTGTATAAATAGTTCGTTTACAATTGTGTTGTCGTTCGTCACCGCACCTCACCCTCGCCACACCCAGTGAATCCGCATCAACCTGGATCACCACTACTATGATATAAGAAAACAAGTGGTCTGTTTTCTGTAAGGTGTACCATTGCGCATAATGGCGACTGAATACTGGAGCAGCCAATCAAATTTTGCCTCCAAATGTTGCGCGAGATTCAAACGGCGTACTAAGATCAGACTATTAATAGTGTGCTAAAAAAAACTGTGTAATACATATACAGAATTAGGAACATTACCTTAGAAAAATAATGCATTACCGTTACAGTTACTTTTTGTTAAAAATAACTCGTTATCGTTACTCGTTTTAAAAAGTAACGTGTTACATGTCATAAAGCCAAATTATTAACGTTTCTTAAAATGTGAGTTTATTAATATTAATATTTAACAAACTTTTTTTATATTAATAAACTGATATTAATAATTGGGTTTTATTATTATGACCAGACTTACAGCACAGGACACTTTAGGATTATTGCAATACGACATGCACTTTATTTCAGCAATAATTCATTATGTTTTTTTAGTTGATATGAATTATTGCTGCTGTACAATAAATAACATTATCAGCAAGTGAAAATAGATGAACAAAATAATTATTTTTAATTTTTATATACCGTTCTATTTTCATGACCATCACTATACATTAATATATGTATATATTATTCTATGTGTATAATATATGTGTATATTATTCTATATATTATTCAACACAAAATTTAAAAAGTATTTTGACATTTAAAGTTTTTACAAATATGCTTTTGATCATTTCAAAAAGTTCTTTATCCGTAGTATATATATATACATATTGCAAACTAACAAATGTTTAATTAATTATATCAATTTTAGCCGCATCAATTTTTATATCTATTTTTGTTCTTTAATTGACTTGAAATCATTGTTGAATAATTTTGACCTTAGAAAATCAAAGAAATTTAACATTTTTCGTTTTCTTGGTAAGACATGAAACTAGTACAATATTTTAATGGCGAACAACAAGGATAAAATAATACTTCTGCGCTAACCGCTGCGTAAACGAATGCAGGGATAGGTGCTGATTAAAGGAACTTAATAATAACGTCTTCGTTAAAAAAAAAAGATAAAAAAATGCTTCAGTTTTTCAACAGATTTTTCGTTAGTTTGTCTGAATTATAGTTATATATTTCAAAATTTACTATCTTATTTAACGAGAGGTGTAATTTATTTGAATTTCAGAGAGAAATTTAAGAGAGATTGATAGACTGCAGAAATAAAAATATCTTGTATTAGAAGGTTTATTTGGTAAAGGATAGAATTACAAAATTTGTTTTGATCTTTAATTAATTATTAATTATTAATCTCATTAGCTTAGATTTTCATTGATATGTATTGCATAGCTGCATTGTGCGAATATAATCTCGTGCATAAAATTTAATACAATTTACATATATGTATGTAGATACAATCTACAAGGCATTTGCGTCTCAAAACGCTACACAGAAAAGTTCGTGAAAAACTATATATAAGTAATAAAAATCAAGTGTGACATCAAATGATCAAGTTAATAAGTTAAAATTAAAATAAAATATTAGTCAAAAAATGAGAGATTTAAAAAATAGCGTTGCATCTTAATTAAATGCATCTTTTGTATAGAAGAAGAGAAGTGACAAAATGATTATTAACTGTGCGCGATTCATAAATAACTTTTCCTCACAGCTCACGATTTTATATAAATATATGGACGATTTTTTAATTCATCGATTGATTAATCGCATTATGCGCAAATGCAGCTTTTTGCCCTCGAAGATTCGCAGGTGCATGCTTCCAGAATATATAGGATAATCAAGTTAGGTCTGTCTGGGTTTTGACGATGAGGATAGGTCGAATGCAGAGGACGAGAAGATGGAAGTGCCTACGTTGGAGGTTGACTCAGAGGAAGCGTCAAGAATGGAAGAAGTGGATTAAACTGCGAATTAAATTTACGATAAGACTTGTCGAATATAATGTCTCGAATTCAAAGACTTTCTTAGATCCGTGAAAAGCGAGAGACTGTTTTCTTTTTTTTTTTTAATGTTCGAGCGGGTCTTATAAGGTTTTCTCATTTCAATGTCGACAGAAATTAGGTGTTTCTGTGCTGATCACTATATCGATTTTACAGAAATTCTTTAGTTTAGCATACGTGTCTTACACACAATTCTATCGACAAGCTTATCATTTGATTAGTAATCCATTTGGTTTCAGCAACTGATTCGCATTGTTAAATAAACCAATAGTACACTGGTACGGCGAAATATGTATCATGTTCGCATTATATATATTCTAAACTGTTCGGTTTTAAGATATCGTTACCCCGGAATAATCGGAACAAAATTACATTTGCGCACAGTGCAATTGGATCAATCGACGAATTAAAAAATTTACTCTATATATATATATATAATCAAGCTTTAATCTTTATATTAAAAAGGCACAATTGTTTCGTGGACCGTTTTTATATTATTTAATTTCTTGCGAATTTTTCTGCAATTGTTTTAAGACGCGTGCACCGTCTTATATCGTTAATAACGATATTACCATACAGTACTATGATCTAATGTACGTAATATTATGTAAAGAGAGATATAAAATATTGTACAAAAATATTAAACTTACGTATTTTCTAAACTTAAATTAATACAGATCTATTTCTTTTTTGTACATTCCATAGAGAAAGAGAAAAGTTCTAAAATAAAACGTTGCACCCTGCATGGACGGAACGGTACTACAGACTTTTAATACAGACGCTTGTGCGCAATTCTTGCAAACAAGTCAGGAAATGCTATTTATTCTAGGCGCGAGATTCAAGTTGAAAACGCATTTGAGATTCTTTCAGATAGTCTCGTTTCTTTCGTTGCACGTTTGCCTCTACCAACAATAAACCGCTGGCGATCAACATCAGTACACTGCCTATGACAGCTAGAGCGAAAGACCATCCTAAATAATTGTTGGCGTGTCCAGGCATCCAACCGTTGGCGTTACCAAGGCAAGCAAATACGATGACTGCTATGCCACCGCTGATACCACTACCCAGCAGCAAGTAACCAATGATAGTTATCAGCTCGATATATCTCTTTCTTTCTGGGTCACAGCACAGAGTGAAGAGTAATATCAGAAAGAATGATACTAGACCCAGCAGAAAGCATATTGTGAAGAACACTTGCGTGGCTATCATAAAAGCTATAACAAAAAATATTATGTTAAACACATGATCGTTGATCTATTATTCCTGGGAGCTTTCCAGCAAGGGATACATGATCGACACAAGAGTCATTCTCTCTGTCTCTCGCTGAACAAAAACTTTCGATATATGTCTCCTGGAAAGTTCTCAGTAATAACTATCAACAGTATTAACAAATATTGTCATTCTATTATCAATGCATTTCAAATTCAACAACAGTCCAAGATAGTCTATTAAGACTGTGTTCCAAAATTCATTGTTAGTGCTAAAAATATATAGTTTACATTATGTGTATTATACATTTTCAGTACTGAATTTTAGAACACAATCCAAGATATTATTCCTTTAATAATAGCAAATCTCTCCTTCTCAGGAAGAAAAGTGAAAGATTCACTGTTCGATGTTAAAGAGTCTATTTCTGCTAATGTAGTTTGAATTGTAATCCCGATTCAATTAACTCTTCATCTTTTTCTAGTACTAAGAATCAGAAAAAGATGAAAAATAACTAAGATTAAAGTTAACATTGGTAGAAACATAAGAAGGACATTTTCGCTCGGATGTGTTCGAGATTGTTACACCGATTGCACGACTACTTACGGGGCAATAAGAAGCCGCGGATTTCAGAGTAACCCGCGGTGAACGGATCGTAGACCCATCTGCAGCCAACGAAGAATCGCCTGGGCGCGTCGGACTCCTGGGGGTTGGGCAGTGATCTGAAGCAGTGTCGCCAAAGGCCAAGTCGGTCGAGTTGCGCCCCGACGATCCGTGGATCGCTGACTAACCAGGAGGGTGTGCCGAAGGCGACGCACACGCAGACGAATCCTACCAGGAAGACGCCAACGCCGACGTTGCCGGACAGGCTCCTCTTCTTCATGTCGCCGCTTCGCGTGCTACCGAGACGATCGTGAAAGAGAGACGAGACGTCCGACCGTCTGGACGCGCAGCGTAAACTATACTCTCATGGAACACAATTCTACCTGACGGTCCCACGGCACTAATAACCACACCCAAGCGACCCGCGTTATTGGCGGAGCGAACGGCCGAGTTCTAACTAACCTAACTTAACCCGTGTTTCACCTCGACTCGACAAACAGCCCCACGCGCAAGTAAGTATCCCACGATTCTCACGAGCGGGGCGTTAAACGTAACGAATCTATGCAGGACCGTCCACTGCGAGGGCTTGGATTCTGACAATGATATATCCTGGGAGCAAAAAAAGAATGCCTTCCTTTATCCCCCCAAAAAGGAGGTAATCTGCTGAACCTTTGGTTCCAAAACAATAATATTTTGACCTGGCTCTGACTTGTCTTACATCTATTTCCTCGAATGTAAATTAACTTTAATCTCGGTTCAACTTATTCTTTATCTTTTTCTAATTTTAAGATAAAGTAAATTAAAATCGAGATTAAAGTTAATCTTAATTACACCGGTAGAACTGGACTCTTAATAAGTCGGAGTTTCATAAGAAAAGAATTCTGAAAATAAAAAAAGAAACACAGAAACATCATTTTCAATAAAATATTACGATACTGATATGAAGCTAATAAAGAAATTAATAATAAATTGACATTTAAAATGTCTGTAGTATAAATTGAAAAAAAAAATGGAGTTAAGAATTTGCGTTTTCTTGTCAAAAAGTTTTTTGAGGTCTTTGGAAATTCGCGGTGATCCTGTCGCTTCTCTCGTCGTCCCTGCACCGTCAAGGTGCATAATGTGTCAGCTCATGTCGCACGTCTTATTTATGCATATCGTTTCTCTCCTCATGATCGCATTCCGACCTTGATCCTGTAGGACGTAAGCGAACCGCGAATAGTGCGTTTCTAAGCCTAAAACTTGCTTCAGGCGATCGATAAATCCTCGCGGAGAATTCAGAATAATGTTTTATCTATACAAGTAGGAAATAAAGGTCCTAAACTGGATCAGTCAAGCTGGATCGTTTAAATAATTCGATGTAAATTTATATATTTATATTTATAAATCATATCTAATCTTGTAAACTGCGCGTCGAGTTTAGTTTTCAATCTTGAAACGCAATCCTACTTATAGAGTAATAATATCACAAATTAAGTTGAGCAATTTAATAATATTGATGTCCATGTCTTAGAAGGATGTTAATTATTATCTGAATAAGCGTCTTAAAATCTGTAATTTTATTACAGAAAGTATACATCTCATCTAGGATTTATAATTTTCTATTTATAATTTGCAAAATCAATTGAAAAATGAGAAAACACGCGTATTTTTTAAATGCATTCGCACCATAAACTTCTGTATCTTTCTCTCTATTTCTTTGTTTTATTATAAAAATCTTTGATTTGCCCATAACAGGAAACGTCTTTATATCTTTATAATGAAAATAACAAGTCTTGTCGAAAAGTTTGTCCATGTCGAATAATGCACGGCATAAAAACGTAACGATTTCCGTCTTGAAATGTCTCACGAGAATTAGAAATCGTCTAAAATGATCGTAAACAATTTCTCGGCGAGGAAGAACGCTTTCTTTTCTTTTACGTGACTTCCGCTTCTCTTACAAATCCATTTTCTCTATTCTCATTCATATTTTCTCCAAAAAAAGACGTATATCATATTCGTAGAAATTAACGTATGCACATCCTGTAACTGAATCACAAAAATTATGTTGTATGTAGTTGCGCGACGCGAGTCATCGCTGAATAGAATTCCTCCGCAATACGCAAATGTGTCACCTCGAGATCTCGACGAACGATCCACAAGATGACGCATTATGCCGGCCGCAACTGACATAACTGCGGAAGATTCAGCACGGTCGATTAGAATAGAATCTAAATTAGGTCAAACGGCGAACATTTTCCTCCGCGTTATCGCGTGCACGCGAAAGACCTGCGTCTTATAATTTGTGAGAACAAAGTGGGTCACTGTGTGCAGAGGTATATTTAATTGATTTAATTTGTAATCGAAAATTTGACATGCAATCTGAATATTTGTATAAGAAAAAAAAAACAAGAAAGACGAAATAATGTTATACTGAATCATGACAAAAAAAATGACATGAATTTGATTAATATAACGTCAAATTGATTTATCTTGATTTTTTTTCTTCTTGGATGAGAGTAAAAACATGGTAACTATTTATTAAGAAAAATTATTTTATTATATTTGTATACAGTATACAAGTGGGAGATTTATCTCTCTCAACATCAATATATATCTATAGAACTTATGTACAAATATATAATTAATCCCTAGAAAATTAAAAAAAAATCGATACAGTTAAATGGACGGATTAGTTCAGATATGTGCGTTACACATTTAATAATATTTACGACATCTAGTCGTGCATCATTTATAGAAAATGTTTCATATAATTTAAATTTTTGTCAACGCAAGTCAATGACTTCTAGTCTCTATATATTTAAAATATATATGTATCTTAGATAATATGTATATCGGCAGATTCTATAACGTTACGATGAGTAGATGCGTAACAATTAATATAAAATTATTAGTCTTCAAAGAGATTTATCCGTGATACATGTTCAGTGGATAAAATTTGCGCTTACGCAATGTATCATTTGATACATCGCGAATATTTGTTCGATTATGATGTAAAAATATGCTAAATGGTCGTATGTGTTTTTTGTTCTTCGTTCAATATTCGCTCCTGCTTCTTCCTATGTCTACGTCCTTCGATCAAGTATAAGATACCAGCGGCTATCAGGACAAAACTGCCGACGACGGCTAAGGCGAAGGACCAACTGATATCATTGTGCTCCCAATTGGGCATCCAATCTCGACCGTCACCTCTGGCGCCGAATATAATCACCGATATAACACCGCATATTCCTGCCAAAGTTAAATTGCCACCGATTGTCCACAGAAGCAGCTGATACTTGTCATGCTGACGCGAGCAACAAGTATATAAAATAGTCAGAAAACTTCCTATCAGCAACAAAGTGAAGCACAGCGTGAAGAAGAATTGCGTGGCGACGAAGAAATCGGGCAGAAGAATGTCGTGTATGATATAATACTCTTCTTCGAACACCCACCAACATCCATAGAATCTGGTATCATAGAGATGACGCGGATCTTGGAATCCTCGGAAACACACCTGCCAGAGACCTGCAAACAGCATTGTTTCTCAATCGCTTTGTCGCTGGCAGCTAAATCTCAAGCTTATATAAGCACATTATTAGAAAATAAATTATTAATTGGACATAGTAGAAAGGTATGTTTCAAAACAGTTTTTCAAATACAATTACCATTCCATAAGAAACTTAAAAAAAATTCTGTGATAAGAAACAGAATAAATAAAATAATAATTTTCTGACGACCAATTCTATTATGTATATATATAACACACTGGTATTGCTGAATATTAAAACCGTCGTACATGATTTAATTTAAATGTAAAAGTGAAATTCAAATATTTTGAATTATAAAATACATATTTTATTTAACAACACAATAAAATGTATCGAGAATTTCTCGGTTTAACCTGTTTCTATATTTATATTGAACACACACAGCTTCATCAATTTGTATACAATGGCTTTAGTTAATATGCATCTTATAACAGTTTGGCTATAGGCGATTTGTCAAAATCCTATGAGAGAAAGATATATGTAATTCTCTCCATGTATATATATTATCTCATTCTAACTTTTATTGTTTCACTCTATAACTTTAATTAAGATTATATAGTGGGATAGTATAAATTCTCAAGAAATACACCAAGTTAAGAGAAAATCAAAATGACTTTATTTTAACAGAAGTCAAAATGAAAGTTAAAATAATGATTTTTGAAATGACTTTACAAAATTTGACTGTCTATTGATGTTAAGAATTAAAATAGAATCATTTTATTCTGTTGTAAACTTTTGTACGTTCTTTGAGTTAGAGTGAGTATATATATCTAATATTCATTTCTACCAATTAGTAGCGAATTCGGTCACTTGCGTTGCACGGGGAGAAATTATATACTTATGTACCTTTCTTTTTTTCTAGGATTTTGACAAAATCGCTCGTAGTCAGACTCTAATATAGGATCTCTAATATGCATCAGTACGCACTGAGTACATTCAATCGAATTTACTAATACTCCACCAATATAGATCAACTCGGTTCATCTTACTCTTCATTTTTTTCTAGTTCTAAAAATTAGAAAAAGATGAAAAAAAAAACATGAAGAGTAAGTTGAATTGAGATTAAAGTTAATCTATATTAATGTGGAAACGAGCATAAGAGACACCAAAATTGACAACTCCTTTGTATCTATGTCCAATATTTGAATATCAATTTCAAATATAAGTTATTTATAGATGCAAGAGTATAGATATCTACGCATCCAGTCACGTATAATCTTACCAATCTTGACGAATTGTGGATTATCCAATTTCCCATCGGTCTCCAGCCAGTTGGGTGTGGTGAACGCGATCACCACCAGAACGAACGCCACCGCCGTGCACACAACGGCGGCCTTGCCCGTCCTCGTCTTCCCCATCACTCGTGAGCGTCACTCGAATGTATACGTAACGAAGGACGGTGAAAAAGGAAGTATAAACTCCTCGTGTTCGTCGTATATTCTCGTATTCCACTTGGAACGCACAAGTATGCGACTTCCTCTCGGCTCGGAGGAAGCTTAGCTCAGCGCGCGAACGCTAGAGCGCGTTGTTTGCGCTGGTTTGCGCCGGTTGCGCGTTCCGCAATATGTATCCCCTTCCCCTGGAATTTCGACGACCTTTCCCTCCCCTGCTTCGAAGAGGAATTTTTTGTGCCCATTAAGGAAAATTAAGTAATAAAATCTTTTTATCCTTTTAACTTTTCACTTTTTGCCTGTAGAGCACACGCTTCTGTAAACTAAAAACTTCTTGAGAGTTATACAACAAAATAGTAGACCTTGAATAATTTTAATAAGTGTAAATAATTTGTGGAACGAATAAAGATTTTAATAATTTTTCTCGATAGTCTGGTACGAGCCTACGGATGTTAAAACGGCGGCGAAGATATTTCAAGTTGGACCACAATGGAAAAACGTACTGCACTTTGTCTCACCTAACCAGAACGAACTGAAAGTAATAGGCGAACACTTCAACATCCCCGTTTCCGAGAGTATGGACCTGGTGACTACAAAAAGCGTGGCTGAACAGTTGATCGAACACGTTCCGGTTGTCGTGACCACCTTAGGGGCGCAGGGAGTGTTGGTTCGCATCCCAATTGCGTTTTAAATTCGTTGTTTAAAATTTATTTCTATCATATAGATTAATAGCAAATTCCGTCACTTGCATTACATTAAATTGAAGCATATTAAAGCATATTAAAAGCAGTTCTTCATGAAATTATATTCATAGTAAATATAGAAACTTGTAAACATTCTAAACGATTAAATACCAGATGATATTGTCACGATATTTAACTGAATGTGTATTATTATTATTAAAGTTGATCTCACACATTATCTAATTATGTAAGAGAAATCTTATTTTCGGTCAAAACGAATCTCTTAAATATTTTAGTGTGAATTTATATACATCCAATTCTGCAAACGCAATTATAAACAGAATTAAAATAATAATACAGTAGTAATCACATTGACAAGTAATTTAATAATATTAGTGCTAATAATAAGTATGTTATAAAAATATTAATATATAATTTGATGTTAATAAGAATCATAAAAACTGCGAATGGTTTATCGCAAAAAATATTACCTCAGCCAACTGAGCACACAATTATTAAATTGCTGTGGTATTACTTCTCTAGTTTTGTTTATGATTGCCTTTCAAGACTGAAAAAGATTTCGGCACGTGGTTCGCAGAATTGGGTGTATATAAATTCACACCGCAAAATATTAAAGCACCAAGATTCGCTTTGACCGAAAATAAGATTTCTCTTATATAATTAGATTTATTCTCATCGCGGTCCAATTTCAAATTATTGATTACATTATGCCACTGCATTTTTTACTTTATATAAAGCAGCCTTTAATGAGTACTAAGCACAGTGCAATTGAATTTATCATATTTAATCTTTTAATTTATTCGTTTGTTTTGTTCTGATTCTTAGAATACTGAAAAAA